>NC_090646.1:337071735-337352331 GCF_040937935.1 Hyperolius riggenbachi
TTTTAATTGTCACTCATGGATACCGGTTTTAAAAGTCCCTGCTGGGCGCCGGTTTTAATAGTCACTCATGGATGCCGGTTTTAAAAGTCCCTTCTGGGCGCCGGCTTTAAAAGTCCCTTCTGGGCGCCGCCTTTAATTGTCACTCATGGATACCGGTTTTAAAAGTCCCTGCTGGGCGCCGGTTTTAATAGTCACTCATGGATGCCGGTTTTAAAAGTCCCTGCTGGGCGCCGGCTTTACAAGTCCCTTGTGGGCGCCGGTTTTAAAAGTCCCTTCTGGGCGCCGGCTTTAAAAGTCCCTTCTGGGCGCCGGCTTTAAAAGTCCCTTCTGGGCGCCGGCATTAAAAGTCCCTTCTGGGCGCCGGCATTAAAAGTCCCTTCTGGGCGCCGGCTTTAAAAGTCCCTTCTGGGCGCCGGCTTTAAAAGTCCCTTCTGGGCGCCGGCTTTAAAAGTCCCTTCTGGGCGCCGGCTTTAAAAGTCCCTTCTGGGCGCCGGCTTTAAAAGTCCCTTCTGGGCGCCGGCTTTAAAAGTCCCTTCTGGGCGCCGGCTTTGTCACTCATGGATGCCGGTTTTAAAAGTCCCTGCTGGGCGCCGGTTTTAATAGTCACTCATGGATGCCGGTTTTAAAAGTCCCTGCTGGGCGCCGGTTTTAAAAGTCCCTGCTGGGCGCCGGCTTTAAAAGTCCCTTGTGGGCGCCGGTTTTAAAAGTCCCTTCTGGACGCCGGCTTTAATTGTCACTCATGGATGCCGGTTTTAAAAGTCCCTGCTGGGCGCCGGCTTTAAAAGTCCCTTCTGGGCGCCAGCTTTAAAAGTCCCTTCTGGGCGCCGGCTTTAAAAGTCCCTTCTGGGTGCCGGCTTTAAAAGTCCCTTCTGGGCGCCGGCTTTAAAAGTCCCTTCTGGGCGAAGGCTTTAAAAGTCCATTCTGGGCGCCGGCTTTAATTGTCACTCATGGATACCGGTTTTAAAAGTCCCTTCTGGGCGCCGGTTTTAATTGTCACTCATGGATGCCGGTTTTAAAAGTCCCTGCTGGGCGCCGGTTTTAATAGTCACTCATGGATGCCGGCTTTAAAAGTCCCTTCTGGGCGCCGGCTTTAATTGTCACTCATGGATACCGGTTTTAAAAGTCCCTTCTGGGCGCCGGTTTTAATTGTCACTCATGGATACCGGTTTTAAAAGTCCCTTCTGGGCGCCGGTTTTAATTGTCACTCATGGATACCGGTTTTAAAAGTCCCTGCTGGGCGCCGGTTTTAATAGTCACTCATGGATGCCGGCATTAAAAGTCCCTTCTGGGCGCCGGCTTTAAAAGTCCCTTCTGGGCGCCGGCTTTAATTGTCACTCATGGATACCGGTTTTAAAAGTCCCTTCTGGGCGCCGGTTTTAATTGTCACTCATGGATACCGGTTTTAAAAATCCCTTCTGGGCGCCGGTTTTAATTGTCACTCATGGATACCGGTTTTAAAAGTCCCTGCTGGGCGCCGGTTTTAATAGTCACTCATGGATGCCGGTTTTAAAGGTCCCTTCTGGGCGCCGGCTTTAAAAGTCCCTTCTGGGCGCCGGCTTTAATTGTCACTCATGGATACCGGTTTTAAAAGTTCCTTCTGGGCGCCGGTTTTAATTGTCACTTATGGATACCGGTTTTAAAAGTCCCTTCTGGGCGCCGTTTTTAATTGTCACTCATGGATGCCGGTAAAAGTCTCTGCTGGGCGCCGGTTTTAAAAGTCACTCATGGATGCCGGTTTTAAAAGTCCCTGCTGGGCGCCGGCTTTAAAAGTCCCTTGTGGGCGCCGGTTTTAAAAGTCCCTTCTGGGCGCCGGCTTTAAAAGTCCCTTCTGGGCGCCGGCATTAAAAGTCCCTTCTGGGCGCCGGCATTAAAAGTCCCTTCTGGGCGCCGGCATTAAAAGTCCCTTCTGGGCGCCGGCTTTAAAAGTCCCTTCTGGGCGCCGGCTTTAAAAGTCCCTTCTGGGCGCCGGCTTTAAAAGTCCCTTCTGGGCGCCGGCTTTAAAAGTCCCTTCTGGGCGCCGGCTTTAAAAGTCCCTTCTGGGCGCCGGCTTTAAAAGTCCCTTCTGGGCGCCGGCTTTAAAAGTCCCTTCTGGGCGCCGGCTTTAAAAGTCCCTTCTGGGCGCCGGCTTTAAAAGTCCCTTCTGGGCGCCGGCTTTAATTGTCACTCATGGATGCCGGTTTTAAAAGTCCCTGCTGGGCGCCGGTTTTAATAGTTACTCATGGATGCCGGTTTTAAAAGTCCCTTCTGGGCGCCGGCTTTAAAATTCACTCATGGATACCGGTTTTCAAAGTCCCTTCTGGGCGCCGGCTTTAATTGTCACTCATGGATGCCGGTTTTAAAAGTCCCTGCTGGGCGCCGGTTTTAATAGTTACCCATGGATGCCGGCTTTAAAAGTCCCTTCTGGGCGCCGGCTTTAAAAGTCCCTTCTGGGCACCGGCTTTAAAAGTCCCTTCTGGGCGCCGGCTTTAATTGTCACTCATGGATACCGGTTTTAAAAGTCCCTTCTGGGCGCCGGTTTTAATTGTCACTCATGGATGCCGGTTTTAAAAGTCCCTGCTGGGCGCCGGTTTTAATAGTCACTCATGGATGCCGGTTTTAAAAGTCCCTTCTGGGCGCCGGCTTTAAAAGTCCCTTCTGGGCGCCGGTTTTAATTGTCACTCATGGATACCGGTTTTAAAAGTCCCTGCTGGGCTCCGGTTTTAATAGTCACTCATGGATGCCGGCTTTAAAAGTCCTTACTGGGCGCCGGCTTTAATTGTCACTCATGGATACCGGTTTTAAAAGTCCCTTCTGGGCGCCGGTTTTAATTGTCACTCATGGATACCGGTTTTAAAAGTCCCTTCTGGGCGCCGTTTTTAATTGTCACTCATGGATACCGGTTTTAAAAGTCCCTGCTGGGCGCCGGTTTTAATAGTCACTCATGGATGCCGGCATTAAAAGTCCCTTCTGGGCGCCGGCTTTAAAAGTCCCTTTTGGGCGCCGGCTTTAATTGTCACTCATGGATACCAGTTTTAAAAGTCCCTTCTGGGCGCCGGTTTTAATTGTCACTCATGGATACCGGTTTTAAAAGTCCCTTCTGGGCGCCGGTTTTAATTGTCACTCATGGATACCGGTTTTAAAAGTCCCTGCTGGGCGCCGGTTTTAATAGTCACTCATGGATGCCGGTTTTAAAGGTCCCTTCTGGGCGCCGGCTTTAAAAGTCCCTTCTGGGCGCCGGCTTTAATTGTCACTCATGGATACCGGTTTTAAAAGTCCCTTCTGGGCGCCGGTTTTAATTGTCACTCATGGATACCGGTTTTAAAAGTCCCTTCTGGGCGCCGGTTTTAATTGTCACTCATGGATACCGGTTTTAAAAGTCCCTTCTGGGCGCCGGTTTTAATTGTCACTCATGGATACCGGTTTTAAAAGTCCCTTCTGGGTGCCGGTTTTAATTGTCACTCATGGATGCCGGTAAAAGTCTCTGCTGGGCGCCGGTTTTAATAGTCACTCATGGATGCCGGCTTTAAAAGTCCCTTCTGGGCGCCGGCTTTAAAAGTCCCTTCTGGGCGCCGCCTTTAATTGTCACTCATGGATACCGGTTTTAAAAGTCCCTGCTGGGCGCCGGTTTTAATAGTCACTCATGGATGCCGGTTTTAAAAGTCCCTGCTGGGCGCCGGCTTTAAAAGTCCCTTGTGGGCGCCGGTTTTAAAAGTCCCTTCTGGGCGCCGGCTTTAAAAGTCCCTTCTGGGCGCCGGCATTAAAAGTCCCTTCTGGGCGCCGGCTTTAAAAGTCCCTTCTGGGCGCCGGCTTTAAAAGTCCCTTCTGGGCGCCGGCTTTAAAAGTCCCTTCTGGGCGCCGGCTTTAAAAGTCCCTTCTGGGCGCCGGCTTTAAAAGTCCCTTCTGGGCGCCGGCTTTAATTGTCACTCATGGATGCCGGTTTTAAAAGTCCCTGCTGGGCGCCGGTTTTAATAGTCACTCATGGATGCCGGTTTTAAAAGTCCCTTCTGGGCGCCGGCTTTAAAAGTCCCTTCTGGGCGCCGCCTTTAATTGTCACTCATGGATACCGGTTTTAAAAGTCCCTGCTGGGCGCCGGTTTTAATAGTCACTCATGGATGCCGGTTTTAAAAGTCCCTGCTGGGCGCCGGTTTTAAAAGTCCCTTGTGGGCGCCGGTTTTAAAAGTCCCTTCTGGGCGCCGGCATTAAAAGTCCCTTCTGGGCGCCGGCATTAAAAGTCCCTTCTGGGCGCCGGCTTTAAAAGTCCCTTCTGGGCGCCGGCTTTAAAAGTCCCTTCTGGGCGCCGGCTTTAAAAGTCCCTTCTGGGCGCCGGCTTTAAAAGTCCCTTCTGGGCGCCGGCTTTAAAAGTCCCTTCTGGGCGCCGGCTTTAAAAGTCCCTTCTGGGCGCCGGCTTTAAAAGTCCCTTCTGGGCGCCGGCTTTAAAAGTCCCTTCTGGGCGCCGGTTTTAATTGTCACTCATGGATACCGGTTTTAAAAGTCCCTGCTGTGCGCCGGTTTTAATAGTCACTCATGGATGCCGGTTTTAAAAGTCCCTTCTGGGCGCCGGCTTTAATTGTCACTCATGGATACCGGTTTTAAAAGTCCCTTCTGGGCGCCGGTTTTAATTGTCACTCATGGATACCGGTTTTAAAAGTCCCTTCTGGGCGCCGGTTTTAATTATCACTCATGGATGCCGGTTTTAAAAGTCCCTGCTGGGCGCCGGCTTTAAAAGTCCCTTGTGGGCGCCGGTTTTAAAAGTCCCTTCTGGGCGCCGGCTTTAAAAGTCCCTTCTGGGCGCCGGCTTTAAAAGTCCCTTCTGGGCGCCGGCTTTAAAAGTCCCTTCTGGGCGCCGGCATTAAAAGTCCCTTCTGGGCGCCGGCTTTAAAAGTCCCTTCTGGGCGCCGGCTTTAAAAGTCCCTTCTGGGCGCCGGCTTTAAAAGTCCCTTCTGGGCGCCGGCTTTAAAAGTCCCTTCTGGGCGCCGGCTTTGTCACTCATGGATGCCGGTTTTAAAAGTCCCTGCTGGGCGCCGGTTTTAATAGTCACTCATGGATGCCGGTTTTAAAAGTCCCTGCTGGGCGCCGGCTTTAAAAGTCCCTTGTGGGCGCCGGTTTTAAAAGTCCCTTCTGGGCGCCGGCTTTAATTGTCACTCATGGATGCCGGTTTTAAAAGTCCCTGCTGGGCGCCGGCTTTAAAAGTCCCTTCTGGGCGCCAGCTTTAAAAGTCCCTTCTGGGCGCCGGCTTTAAAAGTCCCTTCTGGGTGCCGGCTTTAAAAGTCCCTTCTGGGCGCCGGCTTTAAAAGTCCCTTCTGGGCGAAGGCTTTAAAAGTCCATTCTGGGCGCCGGCTTTAATTGTCACTCATGGATACCGGTTTTAAAAGTCCCTTCTGGGCGCCGGTTTTAATTGTCACTCATGGATGCCGGTTTTAAAAGTCCCTGCTGGGCGCCGGTTTTAATAGTCACTCATGGATGCCGGCTTTAAAAGTCCCTTCTGGGCGCCGGCTTTAATTGTCACTCATGGATACCGGTTTTAAAAGTCCCTTCTGGGCGCCGGTTTTAATTGTCACTCATGGATACCGGTTTTAAAAGTCCCTTCTGGGCGCCGTTTTTAATTGTCACTCATGGATGCCGGTAAAAGTCTCTGCTGGGCGCCGGTTTTAAAAGTCACTCATGGATGCCGGTTTTAAAAGTCCCTGCTGGGCGCCGGCTTTAAAAGTCCCTTGTGGGCGCCGGTTTTAAAAGTCCCTTCTGGGCGCCGGCTTTAAAAGTCCCTTCTGGGCGCCGGCATTAAAAGTCCCTTCTGGGCGCCGGCATTAAAAGTCCCTTCTGGGCGCCGGCTTTAAAAGTCCCTTCTGGGCGCCGGCTTTAAAAGTCCCTTCTGGGCGCCGGCTTTAAAAGTCCCTTCTGGGCGCCGGCTTTAAAAGTCCCTTCTGGGCGCCGGCTTTAAAAGTCCCTTCTGGGCGCCGGCTTTAAAAGTCCCTTCTGGGCGCCGGCTTTAAAAGTCCCTTCTGGGCGCCGGCTTTAAAAGTCCCTTCTGGGCGCCGGCTTTAAAAGTCCCTTCTGGGCGCCGGCTTTAATTGTCACTCATGGATGCCGGTTTTAAAAGTCCCTGCTGGGCGCCGGTTTTAATAGTTACTCATGGATGCCGGTTTTAAAAGTCCCTTCTGGGCGCCGGCTTTAAAATTCACTCATGGATACCGGTTTTCAAAGTCCCTTCTGGGCGCCGGCTTTAATTGTCACTCATGGATGCCGGTTTTAAAAGTCCCTGCTGGGCGCCGGTTTTAATAGTTACCCATGGATGCCGGCTTTAAAAGTCCCTTCTGGGCGCCGGCTTTAAAAGTCCCTTCTGGGCACCGGCTTTAAAAGTCCCTTCTGGGCGCCGGCTTTAATTGTCACTCATGGATACCGGTTTTAAAAGTCCCTTCTGGGCGCCGGTTTTAATTGTCACTCATGGATGCCGGTTTTAAAAGTCCCTGCTGGGCGCCGGTTTTAATAGTCACTCATGGATGCCGGTTTTAAAAGTCCCTTCTGGGCGCCGGCTTTAAAAGTCCCTTCTGGGCGCCGGTTTTAATTGTCACTCATGGATACCGGTTTTAAAAGTCCCTGCTGGGCTCCGGTTTTAATAGTCACTCATGGATGCCGGCTTTAAAAGTCCTTACTGGGCGCCGGCTTTAATTGTCACTCATGGATACCGGTTTTAAAAGTCCCTTCTGGGCGCCGGTTTTAATTGTCACTCATGGATACCGGTTTTAAAAGTCCCTTCTGGGCGCCGTTTTTAATTGTCACTCATGGATACCGGTTTTAAAAGTCCCTGCTGGGCGCCGGTTTTAATAGTCACTCATGGATGCCGGCATTAAAAGTCCCTTCTGGGCGCCGGCTTTAAAAGTCCCTTTTGGGCGCCGGCTTTAATTGTCACTCATGGATACCAGTTTTAAAAGTCCCTTCTGGGCGCCGGTTTTAATTGTCACTCATGGATACCGGTTTTAAAAGTCCCTTCTGGGCGCCGGTTTTAATTGTCACTCATGGATACCGGTTTTAAAAGTCCCTGCTGGGCGCCGGTTTTAATAGTCACTCATGGATGCCGGTTTTAAAGGTCCCTTCTGGGCGCCGGCTTTAAAAGTCCCTTCTGGGCGCCGGCTTTAATTGTCACTCATGGATACCAGTTTTAAAAGTCCCTTCTGGGCGCCGGTTTTAATTGTCACTCATGGATACCGGTTTTAAAAGTCCCTTCTGGGCGCCGGTTTTAATTGTCACTCATGGATACCGGTTTTAAAAGTCCCTTCTGGGCGCCGGTTTTAATTGTCACTCATGGATACCGGTTTTAAAAGTCCCTTCTGGGTGCCGGTTTTAATTGTCACTCATGGATGCCGGTAAAAGTCTCTGCTGGGCGCCGGTTTTAATAGTCACTCATGGATGCCGGCTTTAAAAGTCCCTTCTGGGCGCCGGCTTTAAAAGTCCCTTCTGGGCGCCGCCTTTAATTGTCACTCATGGATACCGGTTTTAAAAGTCCCTGCTGGGCGCCGGTTTTAATAGTCACTCATGGATGCCGGTTTTAAAAGTCCCTGCTGGGCGCCGGCTTTAAAAGTCCCTTGTGGGCGCCGGTTTTAAAAGTCCCTTCTGGGCGCCGGCTTTAAAAGTCCCTTCTGGGCGCCGGCATTAAAAGTCCCTTCTGGGCGCCGGCTTTAAAAGTCCCTTCTGGGCGCCGGCTTTAAAAGTCCCTTCTGGGCGCCGGCTTTAAAAGTCCCTTCTGGGCGCCGGCTTTAAAAGTCCCTTCTGGGCGCCGGCTTTAATTGTCACTCATGGATGCCGGTTTTAAAAGTCCCTGCTGGGCGCCGGTTTTAATAGTCACTCATGGATGCCGGTTTTAAAAGTCCCTTCTGGGCGCCGGCTTTAAAAGTCCCTTCTGGGCGCCGCCTTTAATTGTCACTCATGGATACCGGTTTTAAAAGTCCCTGCTGGGCGCCGGTTTTAATAGTCACTCATGGATGCCGGTTTTAAAAGTCCCTGCTGGGCGCCGGTTTTAAAAGTCCCTTGTGGGCGCCGGTTTTAAAAGTCCCTTCTGGGCGCCGGCATTAAAAGTCCCTTCTGGGCGCCGGCATTAAAAGTCCCTTCTGGGCGCCGGCTTTAAAAGTCCCTTCTGGGCGCCGGCTTTAAAAGTCCCTTCTGGGCGCCGGCTTTAAAAGTCCCTTCTGGGCGCCGGCTTTAAAAGTCCCTTCTGGGCGCCGGCTTTAAAAGTCCCTTCTGGGCGCCGGCTTTAAAAGTCCCTTCTGGGCGCCGGCTTTAAAAGTCCCTTCTGGGCGCCGGCTTTAAAAGTCCCTTCTGGGCGCCGGTTTTAATTGTCACTCATGGATACCGGTTTTAAAAGTCCCTGCTGTGCGCCGGTTTTAATAGTCACTCATGGATGCCGGTTTTAAAAGTCCCTTCTGGGCGCCGGCTTTAATTGTCACTCATGGATACCGGTTTTAAAAGTCCCTTCTGGGCGCCGGTTTTAATTGTCACTCATGGATACCGGTTTTAAAAGTCCCTTCTGGGCGCCGGTTTTAATTATCACTCATGGATGCCGGTTTTAAAAGTCCCTGCTGGGCGCCGGCTTTAAAAGTCCCTTGTGGGCGCCGGTTTTAAAAGTCCCTTCTGGGCGCCGGCTTTAAAAGTCCCTTCTGGGCGCCGGCTTTAAAAGTCCCTTCTGGGCGCCGGCTTTAAAAGTCCCTTCTGGGCGCCGGCATTAAAAGTCCCTTCTGGGCGCCGGCTTTAAAAGTCCCTTCTGGGCGCCGGCTTTAAAAGTCCCTTCTGGGCGCCGGCTTTAAAAGTCCCTTCTGGGCGCCGGCTTTAAAAGTCCCTTCTGGGCGCCGGCTTTGTCACTCATGGATGCCGGTTTTAAAAGTCCCTGCTGGGCGCCGGTTTTAATAGTCACTCATGGATGCCGGTTTTAAAAGTCCCTGCTGGGCGCCGGCTTTAAAAGTCCCTTGTGGGCGCCGGTTTTAAAAGTCCCTTCTGGGCGCCGGCTTTAATTGTCACTCATGGATGCCGGTTTTAAAAGTCCCTGCTGGGCGCCGGCTTTAAAAGTCCCTTCTGGGCGCCAGCTTTAAAAGTCCCTTCTGGGCGCCGGCTTTAAAAGTCCCTTCTGGGTGCCGGCTTTAAAAGTCCCTTCTGGGCGCCGGCTTTAAAAGTCCCTTCTGGGCGAAGGCTTTAAAAGTCCATTCTGGGCGCCGGCTTTAATTGTCACTCATGGATACCGGTTTTAAAAGTCCCTTCTGGGCGCCGGTTTTAATTGTCACTCATGGATGCCGGTTTTAAAAGTCCCTGCTGGGCGCCGGTTTTAATAGTCACTCATGGATGCCGGCTTTAAAAGTCCCTTCTGGGCGCCGGCTTTAATTGTCACTCATGGATACCGGTTTTAAAAGTCCCTTCTGGGCGCCGGTTTTAATTGTCACTCATGGATACCGGTTTTAAAAGTCCCTTCTGGGCGCCGGTTTTAATTGTCACTCATGGATACCGGTTTTAAAAGTCCCTGCTGGGCGCCGGTTTTAATAGTCACTCATGGATGCCGGCATTAAAAGTCCCTTCTGGGCGCCGGCTTTAAAAGTCCCTTCTGGGCGCCGGCTTTAATTGTCACTCATGGATACCGGTTTTAAAAGTCCCTTCTGGGCGCCGGTTTTAATTGTCACTCATGGATACCGGTTTTAAAAATCCCTTCTGGGCGCCGGTTTTAATTGTCACTCATGGATACCGGTTTTAAAAGTCCCTGCTGGGCGCCGGTTTTAATAGTCACTCATGGATGCCGGTTTTAAAGGTCCCTTCTGGGCGCCGGCTTTAAAAGTCCCTTCTGGGCGCCGGCTTTAAAAGTCCCTTCTGGGCGCCGGCTTTAAAAGTCCCTTCTGGGCGCCGGCTTTAAAAGTCCCTTCTGGGCGCCGGCTTTAAAAGTCCCTTCTGGGCGCCGGCTTTAAAAGTCCCTTCTGGGCGCCGGCTTTAAAAGTCCCTTCTGGGCGCCGGCTTTAATTGTCACTCATGGATGCCGGTTTTAAAAGTCCCTGCTGGGCGCCGGTTTTAATAGTTACTCATGGATGCCGGTTTTAAAAGTCCCTTCTGGGCGCCGGCTTTAAAATTCACTCATGGATACCGGTTTTCAAAGTCCCTTCTGGGCGCCGGCTTTAATTGTCACTCATGGATGCCGGTTTTAAAAGTCCCTGCTGGGCGCCGGTTTTAATAGTTACCCATGGATGCCGGCTTTAAAAGTCCCTTCTGGGCGCCGGCTTTAAAAGTCCCTTCTGGGCACCGGCTTTAAAAGTCCCTTCTGGGCGCCGGCTTTAATTGTCACTCATGGATACCGGTTTTAAAAGTCCCTTCTGGGCGCCGGTTTTAATTGTCACTCATGGATGCCGGTTTTAAAAGTCCCTGCTGGGCGCCGGTTTTAATAGTCACTCATGGATGCCGGTTTTAAAAGTCCCTTCTGGGCGCCGGCTTTAAAAGTCCCTTCTGGGCGCCGGTTTTAATTGTCACTCATGGATACCGGTTTTAAAAGTCCCTGCTGGGCTCCGGTTTTAATAGTCACTCATGGATGCCGGCTTTAAAAGTCCTTACTGGGCGCCGGCTTTAATTGTCACTCATGGATACCGGTTTTAAAAGTCCCTTCTGGGCGCCGGTTTTAATTGTCACTCATGGATACCGGTTTTAAAAGTCCCTTCTGGGCGCCGTTTTTAATTGTCACTCATGGATACCGGTTTTAAAAGTCCCTGCTGGGCGCCGGTTTTAATAGTCACTCATGGATGCCGGCATTAAAAGTCCCTTCTGGGCGCCGGCTTTAAAAGTCCCTTTTGGGCGCCGGCTTTAATTGTCACTCATGGATACCAGTTTTAAAAGTCCCTTCTGGGCGCCGGTTTTAATTGTCACTCATGGATACCGGTTTTAAAAGTCCCTTCTGGGCGCCGGTTTTAATTGTCACTCATGGATACCGGTTTTAAAAGTCCCTGCTGGGCGCCGGTTTTAATAGTCACTCATGGATGCCGGTTTTAAAGGTCCCTTCTGGGCGCCGGCTTTAAAAGTCCCTTCTGGGCGCCGGCTTTAATTGTCACTCATGGATACCAGTTTTAAAAGTCCCTTCTGGGCGCCGGTTTTAATTGTCACTCATGGATACCGGTTTTAAAAGTCCCTTCTGGGCGCCGGTTTTAATTGTCACTCATGGATACCGGTTTTAAAAGTCCCTTCTGGGCGCCGGTTTTAATTGTCACTCATGGATACCGGTTTTAAAAGTCCCTTCTGGGTGCCGGTTTTAATTGTCACTCATGGATGCCGGTAAAAGTCTCTGCTGGGCGCCGGTTTTAATAGTCACTCATGGATGCCGGCTTTAAAAGTCCCTTCTGGGCGCCGGCTTTAAAAGTCCCTTCTGGGCGCCGCCTTTAATTGTCACTCATGGATACCGGTTTTAAAAGTCCCTGCTGGGCGCCGGTTTTAATAGTCACTCATGGATGCCGGTTTTAAAAGTCCCTGCTGGGCGCCGGCTTTAAAAGTCCCTTGTGGGCGCCGGTTTTAAAAGTCCCTTCTGGGCGCCGGCTTTAAAAGTCCCTTCTGGGCGCCGGCATTAAAAGTCCCTTCTGGGCGCCGGCATTAAAAGTCCCTTCTGGGCGCCGGCTTTAAAAGTCCCTTCTGGGCGCCGGCTTTAAAAGTCCCTTCTGGGCGCCGGCTTTAAAAGTCCCTTCTGGGCGCCGGCTTTAAAAGTCCCTTCTGGGCGCCGGCTTTAAAAGTCCCTTCTGGGCGCCGGCTTTAATTGTCACTCATGGATGCCGGTTTTAAAAGTCCCTGCTGGGCGCCGGTTTTAATAGTCACTCATGGATGCCGGTTTTAAAAGTCCCTTCTGGGCGCCGGCTTTAAAAGTCCCTTCTGGGCGCCGCCTTTAATTGTCACTCATGGATACCGGTTTTAAAAGTCCCTGCTGGGCGCCGGTTTTAATAGTCACTCATGGATGCCGGTTTTAAAAGTCCCTGCTGGGCGCCGGTTTTAAAAGTCCCTTGTGGGCGCCGGTTTTAAAAGTCCCTTCTGGGCGCCGGCATTAAAAGTCCCTTCTGGGCGCCGGCATTAAAAGTCCCTTCTGGGCGCCGGCTTTAAAAGTCCCTTCTGGGCGCCGGCTTTAAAAGTCCCTTCTGGGCGCCGGCTTTAAAAGTCCCTTCTGGGCGCCGGCTTTAAAAGTCCCTTCTGGGCGCCGGCTTTAAAAGTCCCTTCTGGGCGCCGGCTTTAAAAGTCCCTTCTCGGCGCCGGCTTTAAAAGTCCCTTCTGGGCGCCGGCTTTAAAAGTCCCTTCTGGGCGCCGGTTTTAATTGTCACTCATGGATACCGGTTTTAAAAGTCCCTGCTGTGCGCCGGTTTTAATAGTCACTCATGGATGCCGGTTTTAAAAGTCCCTTCTGGGCGCCGGCTTTAATTGTCACTCATGGATACCGGTTTTAAAAGTCCCTTCTGGGCGCCGGTTTTAATTGTCACTCATGGATACCGGTTTTAAAAGTCCCTTCTGGGCGCCGGTTTTAATTATCACTCATGGATGCCGGTTTTAAAAGTCCCTGCTGCGCGCCGGCTTTAAAAGTCCCTTGTGGGCGCCGGTTTTAAAAGTCCCTTCTGGGCGCCGGCTTTAAAAGTCCCTTCTGGGCGCCGGCTTTAAAAGTCCCTTCTGGGCGCCGGCATTAAAAGTCCCTTCTGGGCGCCGGCTTTAAAAGTCCCTTCTGGGCGCCGGCTTTAAAAGTCCCTTCTGGGCGCCGGCTTTAAAAGTCCCTTCTGGGCGCCGGCTTTAAAAGTCCCTTCTGGGCGCCGGCTTTGTCACTCATGGATGCCGGTTTTAAAAGTCCCTGCTGGGCGCCGGTTTTAATAGTCACTCATGGATGCCGGTTTTAAAAGTCCCTGCTGGGCGCCGGCTTTAAAAGTCCCTTGTGGGCGCCGGTTTTAAAAGTCCCTTCTGGGCGCCGGCTTTAATTGTCACTCATGGATGCCGGTTTTAAAAGTCCCTGCTGGGCGCCGGCTTTAAAAGTCCCTTCTGGGCGCCAGCTTTAAAAGTCCCTTCTGGGCGCCGGCTTTAAAAGTCCCTTCTGGGTGCCGGCTTTAAAAGTCCCTTCTGGGCGCCGGCTTTAAAAGTCCCTTCTGGGCGAAGGCTTTAAAAGTCCATTCTGGGCGCCGGCTTTAATTGTCACTCATGGATACCGGTTTTAAAAGTCCCTTCTGGGCGCCGGTTTTAATTGTCACTCATGGATGCCGGTTTTAAAAGTCCCTGCTGGGCGCCGGTTTTAATAGTCACTCATGGATGCCGGCTTTAAAAGTCCCTTCTGGGCGCCGGCTTTAATTGTCACTCATGGATACCGGTTTTAAAAGTCCCTTCTGGGCGCCGGTTTTAATTGTCACTCATGGATACCGGTTTTAAAAGTCCCTTCTGGGCGCCGGTTTTAATTGTCACTCATGGATACCGGTTTTAAAAGTCCCTGCTGGGCGCCGGTTTTAATAGTCACTCATGGATGCCGGCATTAAAAGTCCCTTCTGGGCGCCGGCTTTAAAAGTCCCTTCTGGGCGCCGGCTTTAATTGTCACTCATGGATACCGGTTTTAAAAGTCCCTTCTGGGCGCCGGTTTTAATTGTCACTCATGGATACCGGTTTTAAAAATCCCTTCTGGGCGCCGGTTTTAATTGTCACTCATGGATACCGGTTTTAAAAGTCCCTGCTGGGCGCCGGTTTTAATAGTCACTCATGGATGCCGGTTTTAAAGGTCCCTTCTGGGCGCCGGCTTTAAAAGTCCCTTCTGGGCGCCGGCTTTAATTGTCACTCATGGATACCGGTTTTAAAAGTCCCTTCTGGGCGCCGGTTTTAATTGTCACTTATGGATACCGGTTTTAAAAGTCCCTTCTGGGCGCCGTTTTTAATTGTCACTCATGGATGCCGGTAAAAGTCTCTGCTGGGCGCCGGTTTTAAAAGTCACTCATGGATGCCGGTTTTAAAAGTCCCTGCTGGGCGCCGGCTTTAAAAGTCCCTTGTGGGCGCCGGTTTTAAAAGTCCCTTCTGGGCGCCGGCTTTAAAAGTCCCTTCTGGGCGCCGGCATTAAAAGTCCCTTCTGGGCGCCGGCATTAAAAGTCCCTTCTGGGCGCCGGCTTTAAAAGTCCCTTCTGGGCGCCGGCTTTAAAAGTCCCTTCTGGGCGCCGGCTTTAAAAGTCCCTTCTGGGCGCCGGCTTTAAAAGTCCCTTCTGGGCGCCGGCTTTAAAAGTCCCTTCTGGGCGCCGGCTTTAAAAGTCCCTTCTGGGCGCCGGCTTTAAAAGTCCATTCTGGGCGCCGGCTTTAAAAGTCCCTTCTGGGCGCCGGCTTTAAAAGTCCCTTCTGGGCGCCGGCTTTAAAAGTCCCTTCTGGGCGCCGGCTTTAAAAGTCCCTTCTGGGCGCCGGTTTTAATTGTCACTCATGGATACCGGTTTTAAAAGTCCCTGCTGTGCGCCGGTTTTAATAGTCACTCATGGATGCCGGTTTTAAAAGTCCCTTCTGGGCGCCGGCTTTAATTGTCACTCATGGATACCGGTTTTAAAAGTCCCTTCTGGGCGCCGGTTTTAATTGTCACTCATGGATACCGGTTTTAAAAGTCCCTTCTGGGCGCCGGTTTTAATTATCACTCATGGATACCGGTTTTAAAAGTCCCTGCTGGGCGCCGGTTTTAATAGTCACTCATGGATGCCGGTTTTAAAAGTCCCTTCTGGGCGCCGGCTTTAATAGTCCTTTCTGGGCGCCGGCTTTAATTGTCACTCATGGATACCGGTTTTAAAAGTCCCTTCTGGGCGCCGGTTTTAATTGTCACTCATGGATACCGGTTTTAAAAGTCCCTTCTGGGCGCCGGTTTTAATTGTCACTCATGGATACCGGTTTTAAAAGTCCCTGCTGGGCGCCGGTTTTAATAGTCACTCATGGATGCCGGTTTTAAAAGTCCCTTCTGGGCGCCGGCTTTAAAAGTCCCTTCTGGGCGCCGCCTTTAATTGTCACTCATGGATACCGGTTTTAAAAGTCCCTGCTGGGCGCCGGTTTTAATAGTCACTCATGGATGCCGGTTTTAAAAGTCCCTGCTGGGCGCCGGCTTTAAAAGTCCCTTGTGGGCGCCGGTTTTAAAAGTCCCTTCTGGGCGCCGGCTTTAAAAGTCCCTTCTGGGCGCCGGCATTAAAAGTCCCTTCTGGGCGCCGGCTTTAAAAGTCCCTTCTGGGCGCCGGCTTTAAAAGTCCCTTCTGGGCGCCGGCTTTAAAAGTCCCTTCTGGGCGCCGGCTTTAAAAGTCCCTTCTGGGCGCCGGCTTTAATTGTCACTCATGGATGCCGGTTTTAAAAGTCCCTGCTGGGCGCCGGTTTTAATAGTCACTCATGGATGCCGGTTTTAAAAGTCCCTTCTGGGCGCCGGCTTTAAAAGTCCCTTCTGGGCGCCGCCTTTAATTGTCACTCATGGATACCGGTTTTAAAAGTCCCTGCTGGGCGCCGGTTTTAATAGTCACTCATGGATGCCGGTTTTAAAAGTCCCTGCTGGGCGCCGGTTTTAAAAGTCCCTTGTGGGCGCCGGTTTTAAAAGTCCCTTCTGGGCGCCGGCATTAAAAGTCCCTTCTGGGCGCCGGCATTAAAAGTCCCTTCTGGGCGCCGGCTTTAAAAGTCCCTTCTGGGCGCCGGCTTTAAAAGTCCCTTCTGGGCGCCGGCTTTAAAAGTCCCTTCTGGGCGCCGGCTTTAAAAGTCCCTTCTGGGCGCCGGCTTTAAAAGTCCCTTCTGGGCGCCGGCTTTAAAAGTCCCTTCTGGGCGCCGGCTTTAAAAGTCCCTTCTGGGCGCCGGCTTTAAAAGTCCCTTCTGGGCGCCGGTTTTAATTGTCACTCATGGATACCGGTTTTAAAAGTCCCTGCTGTGCGCCGGTTTTAATAGTCACTCATGGATGCCGGTTTTAAAAGTCCCTTCTGGGCGCCGGCTTTAATTGTCACTCATGGATACCGGTTTTAAAAGTCCCTTCTGGGCGCCGGTTTTAATTGTCACTCATGGATACCGGTTTTAAAAGTCCCTTCTGGGCGCCGGTTTTAATTATCACTCATGGATGCCGGTTTTAAAAGTCCCTGCTGCGCGCCGGCTTTAAAAGTCCCTTGTGGGCGCCGGTTTTAAAAGTCCCTTCTGGGCGCCGGCTTTAAAAGTCCCTTCTGGGCGCCGGCTTTAAAAGTCCCTTCTGGGCGCCGGCATTAAAAGTCCCTTCTGGGCGCCGGCTTTAAAAGTCCCTTCTGGGCGCCGGCTTTAAAAGTCCCTTCTGGGCGCCGGCTTTAAAAGTCCCTTCTGGGCGCCGGCTTTAAAAGTCCCTTCTGGGCGCCGGCTTTGTCACTCATGGATGCCGGTTTTAAAAGTCCCTGCTGGGCGCCGGTTTTAATAGTCACTCATGGATGCCGGTTTTAAAAGTCCCTGCTGGGCGCCGGCTTTAAAAGTCCCTTGTGGGCGCCGGTTTTAAAAGTCCCTTCTGGGCGCCGGCTTTAATTGTCACTCATGGATGCCGGTTTTAAAAGTCCCTGCTGGGCGCCGGCTTTAAAAGTCCCTTCTGGGCGCCAGCTTTAAAAGTCCCTTCTGGGCGCCGGCTTTAAAAGTCCCTTCTGGGTGCCGGCTTTAAAAGTCCCTTCTGGGCGCCGGCTTTAAAAGTCCCTTCTGGGCGAAGGCTTTAAAAGTCCATTCTGGGCGCCGGCTTTAATTGTCACTCATGGATACCGGTTTTAAAAGTCCCTTCTGGGCGCCGGTTTTAATTGTCACTCATGGATGCCGGTTTTAAAAGTCCCTGCTGGGCGCCGGTTTTAATAGTCACTCATGGATGCCGGCTTTAAAAGTCCCTTCTGGGCGCCGGCTTTAATTGTCACTCATGGATACCGGTTTTAAAAGTCCCTTCTGGGCGCCGGTTTTAATTGTCACTCATGGATACCGGTTTTAAAAGTCCCTTCTGGGCGCCGGTTTTAATTGTCACTCATGGATACCGGTTTTAAAAGTCCCTGCTGGGCGCCGGTTTTAATAGTCACTCATGGATGCCGGCATTAAAAGTCCCTTCTGGGCGCCGGCTTTAAAAGTCCCTTCTGGGCGCCGGCTTTAATTGTCACTCATGGATACCGGTTTTAAAAGTCCCTTCTGGGCGCCGGTTTTAATTGTCACTCATGGATACCGGTTTTAAAAATCCCTTCTGGGCGCCGGTTTTAATTGTCACTCATGGATACCGGTTTTAAAAGTCCCTGCTGGGCGCCGGTTTTAATAGTCACTCATGGATGCCGGTTTTAAAGGTCCCTTCTGGGCGCCGGCTTTAAAAGTCCCTTCTGGGCGCCGGCTTTAATTGTCACTCATGGATACCGGTTTTAAAAGTCCCTTCTGGGCGCCGGTTTTAATTGTCACTTATGGATACCGGTTTTAAAAGTCCCTTCTGGGCGCCGTTTTTAATTGTCACTCATGGATGCCGGTAAAAGTCTCTGCTGGGCGCCGGTTTTAAAAGTCACTCATGGATGCCGGTTTTAAAAGTCCCTGCTGGGCGCCGGCTTTAAAAGTCCCTTGTGGGCGCCGGTTTTAAAAGTCCCTTCTGGGCGCCGGCTTTAAAAGTCCCTTCTGGGCGCCGGCATTAAAAGTCCCTTCTGGGCGCCGGCATTAAAAGTCCCTTCTGGGCGCCGGCTTTAAAAGTCCCTTCTGGGCGCCGGCTTTAAAAGTCCCTTCTGGGCGCCGGCTTTAAAAGTCCCTTCTGGGCGCCGGCTTTAAAAGTCCCTTCTGGGCGCCGGCTTTAAAAGTCCCTTCTGGGCGCCGGCTTTAAAAGTCCCTTCTGGGCGCCGGCTTTAAAAGTCCCTTCTGGGCGCCGGCTTTAAAAGTCCCTTCTGGGCGCCGGCTTTAAAAGTCCCTTCTGGGCGCCGGCTTTAAAAGTCCCTTCTGGGCGCCGGTTTTAATTGTCACTCATGGATACCGGTTTTAAAAGTCCCTGCTGTGCGCCGGTTTTAATAGTCACTCATGGATGCCGGTTTTAAAAGTCCCTTCTGGGCGCCGGCTTTAATTGTCACTCATGGATACCGGTTTTAAAAGTCCCTTCTGGGCGCCGGTTTTAATTGTCACTCATGGATACCGGTTTTAAAAGTCCCTTCTGGGCGCCGGTTTTAATTATCACTCATGGATACCGGTTTTAAAAGTCCCTGCTGGGCGCCGGTTTTAATAGTCACTCATGGATGCCGGTTTTAAAAGTCCCTTCTGGGCGCCGGCTTTAATAGTCCTTTCTGGGCGCCGGCTTTAATTGTCACTCATGGATACCGGTTTTAAAAGTCCCTTCTGGGCGCCGGTTTTAATTGTCACTCATGGATACCGGTTTTAAAAGTCCCTTCTGGGCGCCGGTTTTAATTGTCACTCATGGATACCGGTTTTAAAAGTCCCTGCTGGGCGCCGGTTTTAATAGTCACTCATGGATGCCGGTTTTAAAAGTCCCTTCTGGGCGCCGGCTTTAAAAGTCCCTTCTGGGCGCCGCCTTTAATTGTCACTCATGGATACCGGTTTTAAAAGTCCCTGCTGGGCGCCGGTTTTAATAGTCACTCATGGATGCCGGTTTTAAAAGTCCCTGCTGGGCGCCGGCTTTAAAAGTCCCTTGTGGGCGCCGGTTTTAAAAGTCCCTTCTGGGCGCCGGCTTTAAAAGTCCCTTCTGGGCGCCGGCTTTAAAAGTCCCTTCTGGGCGCCGGCATTAAAAGTCCCTTCTGGGCGCCGGCTTTAAAAGTCCCTTCTGGGCGCCGGCTTTAAAAGTCCCTTCTGGGCGCCGGCTTTAAAAGTCCCTTCTGGGCGCCGGCTTTAAAAGTCCCTTCTGGGCGCCGGCTTTGTCACTCATGGATGCCGGTTTTAAAAGTCCCTGCTGGGCGCCGGTTTTAATAGTCACTCATGGATGCCGGTTTTAAAAGTCCCTGCTGGGCGCCGGCTTTAAAAGTCCCTTGTGGGCGCCGGTTTTAAAAGTCCCTTCTGGGCGCCGGCTTTAATTGTCACTCATGGATGCCGGTTTTAAAAGTCCCTGCTGGGCGCCGGCTTTAAAAGTCCCTTCTGGGCGCCAGCTTTAAAAGTCCCTTCTGGGCGCCGGCTTTAAAAGTCCCTTCTGGGTGCCGGCTTTAAAAGTCCCTTCTGGGCGCCGGCTTTAAAAGTCCCTTCTGGGCGAAGGCTTTAAAAGTCCATTCTGGGCGCCGGCTTTAATTGTCACTCATGGATACCGGTTTTAAAAGTCCCTTCTGGGCGCCGGTTTTAATTGTCACTCATGGATGCCGGTTTTAAAAGTCCCTGCTGGGCGCCGGTTTTAATAGTCACTCATGGATGCCGGCTTTAAAAGTCCCTTCTGGGCGCCGGCTTTAATTGTCACTCATGGATACCGGTTTTAAAAGTCCCTTCTGGGCGCCGGTTTTAATTGTCACTCATGGATACCGGTTTTAAAAGTCCCTTCTGGGCGCCGGTTTTAATTGTCACTCATGGATACCGGTTTTAAAAGTCCCTGCTGGGCGCCGGTTTTAATAGTCACTCATGGATGCCGGCATTAAAAGTCCCTTCTGGGCGCCGGCTTTAAAAGTCCCTTCTGGGCGCCGGCTTTAATTGTCACTCATGGATACCGGTTTTAAAAGTCCCTTCTGGGCGCCGGTTTTAATTGTCACTCATGGATACCGGTTTTAAAAATCCCTTCTGGGCGCCGGTTTTAATTGTCACTCATGGATACCGGTTTTAAAAGTCCCTGCTGGGCGCCGGTTTTAATAGTCACTCATGGATGCCGGTTTTAAAGGTCCCTTCTGGGCGCCGGCTTTAAAAGTCCCTTCTGGGCGCCGGCTTTAATTGTCACTCATGGATACCGGTTTTAAAAGTCCCTTCTGGGCGCCGGTTTTAATTGTCACTTATGGATACCGGTTTTAAAAGTCCCTTCTGGGCGCCGTTTTTAATTGTCACTCATGGATGCCGGTAAAAGTCTCTGCTGGGCGCCGGTTTTAAAAGTCACTCATGGATGCCGGTTTTAAAAGTCCCTGCTGGGCGCCGGCTTTAAAAGTCCCTTGTGGGCGCCGGTTTTAAAAGTCCCTTCTGGGCGCCGGCTTTAAAAGTCCCTTCTGGGCGCCGGCTTTAAAAGTCCCTTCTGGGCGCCGGCATTAAAAGTCCCTTCTGGGCGCCGGCATTAAAAGTCCCTTCTGGGCGCCGGCTTTAAAAGTCCCTTCTGGGCGCCGGCTTTAAAAGTCCCTTCTGGGCGCCGGCTTTAAAAGTCCCTTCTGGGCGCCGGCTTTAAAAGTCCCTTCTGGGCGCCGGCTTTAAAAGTCCCTTCTGGGCGCCGGCTTTAAAAGTCCCTTCTGGGCGCCGGCTTTAAAAGTCCCTTCTGGGCGCCGGCTTTAATTGTCACTCATGGATGCCGGTTTTAAAAGTCCCTGCTGGGCGCCGGTTTTAATAGTTACTCATGGATGCCGGTTTTAAAAGTCCCTTCTGGGCGCCGGCTTTAAAATTCACTCATGGATACCGGTTTTCAAAGTCCCTTCTGGGCGCCGGCTTTAATTGTCACTCATGGATGCCGGTTTTAAAAGTCCCTGCTGGGCGCCGGCTTTAAAAGTCCCTTCTGGGCGCCAGCTTTAAAAGTCCCTGCTGGGCGCCGGCTTTAAAAGTCCCTTCTGGGCGCCAGCTTTAAAAGTCCCTTCTGGGCGCCGGCTTTAAAAGTCCCTTCTGGGTGCCGGCTTTAAAAGTCCCTTCTGGGCGCCGGCTTTAAAAGTCCCTTCTGGGCGAAGGCTTTAAAAGTCCATTCTGGGCGCCGGCTTTAATTGTCACTCATGGATACCGGTTTTAAAAGTCCCTTCTGGGCGCCGGTTTTAATTGTCACTCATGGATGCCGGTTTTAAAAGTCCCTGCTGGGCGCCGGTTTTAATAGTCACTCATGGATGCCGGCTTTAAAAGTCCCTTCTGGGCGCCGGCTTTAATTGTCACTCATGGATACCGGTTTTAAAAGTCCCTTCTGGGCGCCGGTTTTAATTGTCACTCATGGATACCGGTTTTAAAAGTCCCTTCTGGGCGCCGGTTTTAATTGTCACTCATGGATACCGGTTTTAAAAGTCCCTGCTGGGCGCCGGTTTTAATAGTCACTCATGGATGCCGGCATTAAAAGTCCCTTCTGGGCGCCGGCTTTAAAAGTCCCTTCTGGGCGCCGGCTTTAATTGTCACTCATGGATACCGGTTTTAAAAGTCCCTTCTGGGCGCCGGTTTTAATTGTCACTCATGGATACCGGTTTTAAAAATCCCTTCTGGGCGCCGGTTTTAATTGTCACTCATGGATACCGGTTTTAAAAGTCCCTGCTGGGCGCCGGTTTTAATAGTCACTCATGGATGCCGGTTTTAAAGGTCCCTTCTGGGCGCCGGCTTTAAAAGTCCCTTCTGGGCGCCGGCTTTAATTGTCACTCATGGATACCGGTTTTAAAAGTCCCTTCTGGGCGCCGGTTTTAATTGTCACTTATGGATACCGGTTTTAAAAGTCCCTTCTGGGCGCCGTTTTTAATTGTCACTCATGGATGCCGGTAAAAGTCTCTGCTGGGCGCCGGTTTTAAAAGTCACTCATGGATGCCGGTTTTAAAAGTCCCTGCTGGGCGCCGGCTTTAAAAGTCCCTTGTGGGCGCCGGTTTTAAAAGTCCCTTCTGGGCGCCGGCTTTAAAAGTCCCTTCTGGGCGCCGGCATTAAAAGTCCCTTCTGGGCGCCGGCATTAAAAGTCCCTTCTGGGCGCCGGCTTTAAAAGTCCCTTCTGGGCGCCGGCTTTAAAAGTCCCTTCTGGGCGCCGGCTTTAAAAGTCCCTTCTGGGCGCCGGCTTTAAAAGTCCCTTCTGGGCGCCGGCTTTAAAAGTCCCTTCTGGGCGCCGGCTTTAAAATTCACTCATGGATACCGGTTTTCAAAGTCCCTTCTGGGCGCCGGCTTTAATTGTCACTCATGGATGCCGGTTTTAAAAGTCCCTGCTGGGCGCCGGTTTTAATAGTTACCCATGGATGCCGGCTTTAAAAGTCCCTTCTGGGCGCCGGCTTTAAAAGTCCCTTTTGGGCGCCGGCTTTAATTGTCACTCATGGATACCGGTTTTAAAAGTCCCTTCTGGGCGCCGGTTTTAATTGTCACTCATGGATACCGGTTTTAAAAGTCCCTGCTGGGCTCCGGTTTTAATAGTCACTCATGGATGCCGGCTTTAAAAGTCCTTACTGGGCGCCGGCTTTAATTGTCACTCATGGATACCGGTTTTAAAAGTCCCTTCTGGGCGCCGGTTTTAATTGTCACTCATGGATACCGGTTTTAAAAGTCCCTTCTGGGCGCCGTTTTTAATTGTCACTCATGGATACCGGTTTTAAAAGTCCCTGCTGGGCGCCGGTTTTAATAGTCACTCATGGATGCCGGCATTAAAAGTCCCTTCTGGGCGCCGGCTTTAAAAGTCCCTTTTGGGCGCCGGCTTTAATTGTCACTCATGGATACCAGTTTTAAAAGTCCCTTCTGGGCGCCGGTTTTAATTGTCACTCATGGATACCGGTTTTAAAAGTCCCTTCTGGGCGCCGGTTTTAATTGTCACTCATGGATACCGGTTTTAAAAGTCCCTGCTGGGCGCCGGTTTTAATAGTCACTCATGGATGCCGGTTTTAAAGGTCCCTTCTGGGCGCCGGCTTTAAAAGTCCCTTCTGGGCGCCGGCTTTAATTGTCACTCATGGATACCAGTTTTAAAAGTCCCTTCTGGGCGCCGGTTTTAATTGTCACTCATGGATACCGGTTTTAAAAGTCCCTTCTGGGCGCCGGTTTTAATTGTCACTCATGGATACCGGTTTTAAAAGTCCCTTCTGGGCGCCGGTTTTAATTGTCACTCATGGATACCGGTTTTAAAAGTCCCTTCTGGGTGCCGGTTTTAATTGTCACTCATGGATGCCGGTAAAAGTCTCTGCTGGGCGCCGGTTTTAATAGTCACTCATGGATGCCGGCTTTAAAAGTCCCTTCTGGGCGCCGGCTTTAAAAGTCCCTTCTGGGCGCCGCCTTTAATTGTCACTCATGGATACCGGTTTTAAAAGTCCCTGCTGGGCGCCGGTTTTAATAGTCACTCATGGATGCCGGTTTTAAAAGTCCCTGCTGGGCGCCGGCTTTAAAAGTCCCTTGTGGGCGCCGGTTTTAAAAGTCCCTTCTGGGCGCCGGCTTTAAAAGTCCCTTCTGGGCGCCGGCTTTAAATGTCCCTTCTGGGCGCCGGCTTTAAAAGTCCCTTCTGGGCGCCGGCTTTAAAAGTCCCTTCTGGGCGCCGGCTTTAAAAGTCCCTTCTGGGCGCCGGCTTTAAAAGTCCCTTCTGGGCGCCGGCTTTAATTGTCACTCATGGATGCCGGTTTTAAAAGTCCCTGCTGGGCGCCGGTTTTAATAGTCACTCATGGATGCCGGTTTTAAAAGTCCCTTCTGGGCGCCGGCTTTAAAAGTCCCTTCTGGGCGCCGCCTTTAATTGTCACTCATGGATACCGGTTTTAAAAGTCCCTGCTGGGCGCCGGTTTTAATAGTCACTCATGGATGCCGGTTTTAAAAGTCCCTGCTGGGCGCCGGCTTTAAAAGTCCCCTGTGGGCGCCGGTTTTAAAAGTCCCTTGTGGGCGCCGGTTTTAAAAGTCCCTTCTGGGCGCCGGCATTAAAAGTCCCTTCTGGGCGCCGGCATTAAAAGTCCCTTCTGGGCGCCGGCTTTAAAAGTCCCTTCTGGGCGCCGGCTTTAAAAGTCCCTTCTGGGCGCCGGCTTTAAAAGTCCCTTCTGGGCGCCGGCTTTAAAAGTCCCTTCTGGGCGCCGGCTTTAAAAGTCCCTTCTGGGCGCCGGCTTTAAAAGTCCCTTCTGGGCGCCGGCTTTAAAAGTCCCTTCTGGGCGCCGGCTTTAAAAGTCCCTTCTGGGCGCCAGCTTTAAAAGTCCCTTCTGGGCGCCGGCTTTAAAAGTCCCTTCTGGGTGCCGGCTTTAAAAGTCCCTTCTGGGCGCCGGCTTTAAAATTCCCTTCTGGGCGAAGGCTTTAAAAGTCCATTCTGGGCGCCGGCTTTAATTGTCACTCATGGATACCGGTTTTAAAAGTCCCTTCTGGGCGCCGGTTTTAATAGTCACTCATGGATGCCGGCTTTAAAAGTCCCTTCTGGGCGCCGGCTTTAATTGTCACTCATGGATACCGGTTTTAAAAGTCCCTTCTGGGCGCCGGTTTTAATTGTCACTCATGGATACCGGTTTTAAAAGTCCCTTCTGGGCGCCGGTTTTAATTGTCACTCATGGATACCGGTTTTAAAAGTCCCTGCTGTGCGCCGGTTTTAATAGTCACTCATGGATGCCGGCATTAAAAGTCCCTTGTGGGCGCCGGCTTTAAAAGTCCCTTCTGGGCGCCGGCTTTAAAAGTCCCTTCTGGGCGCCGGCTTTAAAAGTCCCTTCTGGGCGCCGGCTTTAATTGTCACTCATGGATACCGGTTTTAAAAGTCCCTTCTGGGCGCCGGTTTTAATTGTCACTCATGGATACCGGTTTTAAAAATCCCTTCTGGGCGCCGGTTGTAATTGTCACTCATGGATGCCGGTTTTAAAAGTCCCTGCTGGGCGCCGGTTTTAATAGTTACTCATGGATGCCGGTTTTAAAAGTCCCTTCTGGGCGCCGGCTTTAAAATTCACTCATGGATACCGGTTTTCAAAGTCCCTTCTGGGCGCCGGCTTTAATTGTCACTCATGGATGCCGGTTTTAAAAGTCCCTGCTGGGCGCCGGTTTTAATAGTTACCCATGGATGCCGGCTTTAAAAGTCCCTTCTGGGCGCCGGCTTTAAAAGTCCCTTCTGGGCACCGGCTTTAAAAGTCCCTTCTGGGCGCCGGCTTTAATTGTCACTCATGGATACCGGTTTTAAAAGTCCCTTCTGGGCGCCGGTTTTAATTGTCACTCATGGATGCCGGTTTTAAAAGTCCCTGCTGGGCGCCGGTTTTAATAGTCACTCATGGATGCCGGTTTTAAAAGTCCCTTCTGGGCGCCGGCTTTAAAAGTCCCTTCTGGGCGCCGGCTTTAATTGTCACTCATGGATACCGGTTTTAAAAGTCCCTTCTGGGCGCCGGTTTTAATTGTCACTCATGGATACCGGTTTTAAAAGTCCCTGCTGGGCTCCGGTTTTAATTGTCACTCATGGATACCGGTTTTAAAAGTCCCTGCTGGGCGCCGGTTTTAATAGTCACTCATGGATGCCGGCATTAAAAGTCCCTTCTGGGCGCCGGCTTTAAAAGTCCCTTTTGGGCGCCGGCTTTAATTGTCACTCATGGATACCAGTTTTAAAAGTCCCTTCTGGGCGCCGGTTTTAATTGTCACTCATGGATACCGGTTTTAAAAGTCCCTTCTGGGCGCCGGTTTTAATTGTCACTCATGGATACCGGTTTTAAAAGTCCCTTCTGGGTGCCGGTTTTAATTGTCACTCATGGATGCCGGTAAAAGTCTCTGCTGGGCGCCGGTTTTAATAGTCACTCATGGATGCCGGCTTTAAAAGTCCCTGCTGGGCGCCGGTTTTAAAAGTCCCTTCTGGGCGCCGGCTTTAAAAGTCCCTTCTGGGCGCCGGCTTTAAAAGTCCCTTCTGGGCGCCGGCTTTAAAAGTCCCTTCTGGGCGCCGGCTTTAATTTTCACTCATGGATACCGGTTTTAAAAGTCCCTTCTGGGCGCCGGTTTTAATTGTCACTCATGGATACCGGTTTTAAAAGTCCCTGCTGGGCGCCGGTTTTAATAGTCACTCATGGATGCCAGCATTAAAAGTCCCTACTGGGCGCCGGCTTTAAAAATCCCTTTTGGGCGCCGGCTTTAATTGTCACTCATGGATACCGGTTTTAAAAGTCCCTGCTGGGCGCCGGTTTTAATAGTCACTCATGGATGCCGGCTTTAAAAGTCCCTTCTGGGCGCCGGCTTTAAAAGTCCCTTCTGGGCGCCGGCTTTAATTGTCACTCATGGATACCAGTTTTAAAAGTCCCTTCTGGGCGCCGGTTTTAATTGTCACTCATGGATACCGGTTTTAAAAGTCCCTTCTGGGCGCCGGTTTTAATTGTCACTCATGGATACCGGTTTTAAAAGTCCCTGCTGGGCGCCGGTTTTAATAGTCACTCATGGATGCCGGCATTAAAAGTCCCTTCTGGGCGCCGGCTTTAAAAGTCCCTTCTGGGCGCCGGCTTTAATTGTCACTCATGGATGCCGGTAAAAGTCTCTGCTGGGCGCCGGTTTTAATAGTCACTCATGGATGCCGGTTTTAAAAGTCCCTGCTGGGCGCCGGCTTTAAAAGTCCCTGCTGGGCGCCGGCTTTAAAAGTCCCTGCTGGGCGCCGGCTTTAAAAGTCCCTTGTGGGCGCCGGTTTTAAAAAGTCCCTTGTGGGCGCCGGTTTTAAAAGTCCCTTCTGGGCGCCGGCTTTAAAAGTCCCTTCTGGGCGCCGGCTTTAAAAGTCCCTTCTGGGCGCCGGCTTTAAAAGTCCCTTCTGGGCGCCGGCTTTAATTTTCACTCATGGATACCGGTTTTAAAAGTCCCTTCTGGGCGCCGGTTTTAATTGTCACTCATGGATGCCGGTTTTAAAAGTCCCTGTTGGGCGCCGGTTTTAATAGTCACTCATGGATGCCGGCTTTAAAAGTCCCTTCTGGGCGCCGGCTTTAAAAGTCCCTTCTGGGCGCCGGCTTTAATTGTCACTCATGGATACCGGTTTTAAAAGTCCCTTCTGGGCGCCGGTTTTAATTGTCACTCATGGATACCGGTTTTAAAAGTCCCTGCTGGGCGCCGGTTTTAATAGTCACTCATGGATGCCGGCATTAAAAGTCCCTTCTGGGCGCCGGCTTTAAAAGTCCCTTTTGGGCGCCGGCTTTAATTGTCACTCATGGATACCGGTTTTAAAAGTCCCTTCTGGGCGCCGGTTTTAATTGTCACTCATGGATACCGGTTTTAAAAGTCCCTGCTGGGCGCCGGTTTTAATAGTCACTCATGGATGCCGGCTTTAAAAGTCCCTTCTGGGCGCCGGCTTTAAAAGTCCCTTCTGGGCGCCGGCTTTAATTGTCACTCATGGATACCGGTTTTAAAAGTCCCTTCTGGGCGCCGGTTTTAATTGTCACTCATGGATACCGGTTTTAAAAGTCCCTTCTGGGCGCCGGTTTTAATTGTCACTCATGGATGCCGGTTTTAAAAGTCCCTGCTGGGCGCTGGCTTTAAAAGTCCCTTGTGGGCGCCGGTTTTAAAAGTCCCTTGTGGGCGCCGGTTTTAAAAGTCCCTTCTGGGCGCCGGCTTTAAAAGTCCCTTCTGGGCGCCGGCTTTAAAAGTCCCTTCTGGGCGCCGGCTTTAAAAGTCCCTTCTGGGCGCCGGCTTTAAAAGTCCCTTCTGGGCGCCGGCTTTAAAAGTCCCTTCTGGGCGCCGGCTTTAAAAGTCCCTTCTGGGCGCCGGCTTTAAAAGTCCCTTCTGGGCGCCGGCTTTAAAAGTCCCTTCTGGGCGCCGGTTTTAATTGTCACTCATGGATGCCGGTTTTAAAAGTCCCTGCTGGGCGCCGGTTTTAATAGTCACTCATGGATGCCGGCTTTAAAAGTCCCTTCTGGGCGCCGGCTTTAAAAGTCCCTTCTGGGCGCCGGCTTTAATTGTCACTCATGGATACCGGTTTTAAAAGTCCCTTCTGGGCGCCGGTTTTAATTGTCACTCATGGATACCGGTTTTAAAAGTCCCTGCTGGGCGCCGGTTTTAATAGTCACTCATGGATGCCGGCATTAAAAGTCCCTTCTGGGCGCCGGATTTAAAAGTCCCTTCTGGGCGCCGGTTTTAATTGTCACTCATGGATACCGGTTTTAAAAGTCCCTTCTGGGCGCCGGTTTTAATTGTCACTCATGGATACCGGTTTTAAAAGTCCCTGCTGGGCGCCGGTTTTAATAGTCACTCATGGATGCCGGTTTTAAAAGTCCCTGTTGGGCGCCGGTTTTAATAGTCACTCATGGATGCCGGCTTTAAAAGTCCCTTCTGGGCGCCGGCTTTAAAAGTCCCTTCTGGGCGCCGGCTTTAATTGTCACTCATGGATACCGGTTTTAAAAGTCCCTTCTGGGCGCCGGTTTTAATTGTCACTCATGGATACCGGTTTTAAAAGTCCCTGCTGGGCGCCGGTTTTAATAGTCACTCATGGATGCCGGCATTAAAAGTCCCTTCTGGGCGCCGGCTTTAAAAGTCCCTTTTGGGCGCCGGCTTTAATTGTCACTCATGGATACCGGTTTTAAAAGTCCCTTCTGGGCGCCGGTTTTAATTGTCACTCATGGATACCGGTTTTAAAAGTCCCTTCTGGGCGCCGGTTTTAATTGTCACTCATGGATACCGGTTTTAAAAGTCCCTGCTGGGCGCCGGTTTTAATAGTCACTCATGGATGCCGGCTTTAAAAGTCCCTTCTGGGCGCCGGCTTTAATTGTCACTCATGGATACCGGTTTTAAAAGTCCCTTCTGGGCGCCGGTTTTAATTGTCACTCATGGATACCGGTTTTAAAAGTCCCTTCTGGGCGCCGGTTTTAATTGTCACTCATGGATACCGGTTTTAAAAGTCCCTGCTGGGCGCCGGTTTTAATAGTCACTCATGGATGCCGGCATTAAAAGTCCCTTCTGGGCGCCGGCTTTAAAAGTCCTTTCTGGGCGCCGGCTTTAATTGTCACTCATGGATGCCGGTAAAAGTCTCTGCTGGGCGCCGGTTTTAATAGTCACTCATGGATGCCGGTTTTAAAAGTCCCTGCTGGGCGCCGGCTTTAAAAGTCCCTTGTGGGCGCCGGCTTTAAAAGTCCCTTCTGGGCGCCGGCTTTAAAAGTCCCTTCTGGGCGCCGGCTTTAAAAGTCCCTTCTGGGCGCCGGCTTTAAAAGTCCCTTCTGGGCGCCGGCTTTAAAAGTCCCTTCTGGGCGCCGGCTTTAAAAGTCCCTTCTGGGCGCCGGCTTTAAAAGTCCCTTCTGGGCGCCGGTTTTAATTGTCACTCATGGATGCCGGTTTTAAAAGTCCCTGCTGGGCGCCGGTTTTAATAGTCACTCATGGATGCCGGCTTTAAAAGTCCCTGCTGGGCGCCGGCTTTAAAAGTCCCTTCTGGGCGCCGGCTTTAATTGTCACTCATGGATACCGGTTTTAAAAGTCCCTTCTGGGCGCCGGTTTTAATAGTCACTCATGGATGCCGGCATTAAAAGTCCCTTCTGGGCGCCGGCTTTAAAAGTCCCTTTTGGGCGCCGGCTTTAATTGTCACTCATGGATACCGGTTTTAAAAGTCCCTTCTGGGCGCCGGTTTTAATTGTCACTCATGGATACCGGTTTTAAAAGTCCCTTCTGGGCGCCGGTTTTAATTGTCACTCATGGATACCGGTTTTAAAAGTCCCTGCTGGGCGCCGGTTTTAATAGTCACTCATGGATGCCGGCTTTAAAAGTCCCTTCTGGGCGCCGGCTTTAAAAGTCCCTTCTGGGCGCCGGCTTTAATTGTCACTCATGGATACCGGTTTTAAAAGTCCCTTCTGGGCGCCGGTTTTAATTGTCACTCATGGATACCGGTTTTAAAAGTCCCTTCTGGGCGCCGGTTTTAATTGTCACTCATGGATGCCGGTTTTAAAAGTCCCTGCTGGGCGCTGGCTTTAAAAGTCCCTTGTGGGCGCCGGTTTTAAAAGTCCCTTGTGGGCGCCGGTTTTAAAAGTCCCTTCTGGGCGCCGGCTTTAAAAGTCCCTTCTGGGCGCCGGCTTTAAAAGTCCCTTCTGGGCGCCGGCTTTAAAAGTCCCTTCTGGGCGCCGGCTTTAAAAGTCCCTTCTGGGCGCCGGCTTTAAAAGTCCCTTCTGGGCGCCGGCTTTAAAAGTCCCTTCTGGGCGCCGGCTTTAAAAGTCCCTTCTGGGCGCCGGCTTTAAAAGTCCCTTCTGGGCGCCGGCTTTAAAAGTCCCTTCTGGGCGCCGGTTTTAATTGTCACTCATGGATGCCGGTTTTAAAAGTCCCTGCTGGGCGCCGGTTTTAATAGTCACTCATGGATGCCGGCTTTAAAAGTCCCTTCTGGGCGCCGGCTTTAAAAGTCCCTTCTGGGCGCCGGCTTTAATTGTCACTCATGGATACCGGTTTTAAAAGTCCCTTCTGGGCGCCGGTTTTAATTGTCACTCATGGATACCGGTTTTAAAAGTCCCTGCTGGGCGCCGGTTTTAATAGTCACTCATGGATGCCGGCATTAAAAGTCCCTTCTGGGCGCCGGCTTTAAAAGTCCCTTCTGGGCGCCGGTTTTAATTGTCACTCATGGATACCGGTTTTAAAAGTCCCTTCTGGGCGCCGGTTTTAATTGTCACTCATGGATACCGGTTTTAAAAGTCCCTGCTGGGCGCCGGTTTTAATAGTCACTCATGGATGCCGGTTTTAAAAGTCCCTGTTGGGCGCCGGTTTTAATAGTCACTCATGGATGCCGGCTTTAAAAGTCCCTTCTGGGCGCCGGCTTTAAAAGTCCCTTCTGGGCGCCGGCTTTAATTGTCACTCATGGATACCGGTTTTAAAAGTCCCTTCTGGGCGCCGGTTTTAATTGTCACTCATGGATACCGGTTTTAAAAGTCCCTTCTGGGCGCCGGTTTTAATTGTCACTCATGGATACCGGTTTTAAAAGTCCCTGCTGGGCGCCGGTTTTAATAGTCACTCATGGATGCCGGCTTTAAAAGTCCCTTCTGGGCGCCGGCTTTAATTGTCACTCATGGATACCGGTTTTAAAAGTCCCTTCTGGGCGCCGGTTTTAATTGTCACTCATGGATACCGGTTTTAAAAGTCCCTTCTGGGCGCCGGTTTTAATTGTCACTCATGGATACCGGTTTTAAAAGTCCCTGCTGGGCGCCGGTTTTAATAGTCACTCATGGATGCCGGCATTAAAAGTCCCTTCTGGGCGCCGGCTTTAAAAGTCCCTTCTGGGCGCCGGCTTTAATTGTCACTCATGGATGCCGGTAAAAGTCTCTGCTGGGCGCCGGTTTTAATAGTCACTCATGGATGCCGGTTTTAAAAGTCCCTGCTGGGCGCCGGCTTTAAAAGTCCCTTGTGGGCGCCGGCTTTAAAAGTCCCTTGTGGGCGCCGGCTTTAAAAGTCCCTTCTGGGCGCCGGCTTTAAAAGTCCCTTCTGGGCGCCGGCTTTAAAAGTCCCTTCTGGGCGCCGGCTTTAAAAGTCCCTTCTGGGCGCCGGCTTTAAAAGTCCCTTCTGGGCGCCGGTTTTAATTGTCACTCATGGATGCCGGTTTTAAAAGTCCCTGCTGGGCGCCGGTTTTAATAGTCACTCATGGATGCCGGCTTTAAAAGTCCCTGCTGGGCGCCGGCTTTAAAAGTCCCTTCTGGGCGCCGGCTTTAATTGTCACTCATGGATACCGGTTTTAAAAGTCCCTTCTGGGCGCCGGTTTTAATAGTCACTCATGGATGCCGGCATTAAAAGTCCCTTCTGGGCGCCGGCTTTAAAAGTCCCTTTTGGGCGCCGGCTTTAATTGTCACTCATGGATACCGGTTTTAAAAGTCCCTTCTGGGCGCCGGTTTTAATTGTCACTCATGGATACCGGTTTTAAAAGTCCCTGCTGGGCGCCGGTTTTAATAGTCACTCATGGATGCCGGCTTTAAAAGTCCCTTCTGGGCGCCGGCTTTAAAAGTCCCTTCTGGGCGCCGGCTTTAATTGTCACTCATGGATACCGGTTTTAAAAGTCCCTTCTGGGCGCCGGTTTTAATTGTCACTCATGGATACCGGTTTTAAAAGTCCCTTCTGGGCGCCGGTTTTAATTGTCACTCATGGATGCCGGTTTTAAAAGTCCCTGCTGGGCGCTGGCTTTAAAAGTCCCTTGTGGGCGCCGGTTTTAAAAGTCCCTTGTGGGCGCCGGTTTTAAAAGTCCCTTCTGGGCGCCGGCTTTAAAAGTCCCTTCTGGGCGCCGGCTTTAAAAGTCCCTTCTGGGCGCCGGCTTTAAAAGTCCCTTCTGGGCGCCGGCTTTAAAAGTCCCTTCTGGGCGCCGGCTTTAAAAGTCCCTTCTGGGCGCCGGCTTTAAAAGTCCCTTCTGGGCGCCGGCTTTAAAAGTCCCTTCTGGGCGCCGGCTTTAAAAGTCCCTTCTGGGCGCCGGTTTTAATTGTCACTCATGGATGCCGGTTTTAAAAGTCCCTGCTGGGCGCCGGTTTTAATAGTCACTCATGGATGCCGGCTTTAAAAGTCCCTTCTGGGCGCCGGCTTTAAAAGTCCCTTCTGGGCGCCGGCTTTAATTGTCACTCATGGATACCGGTTTTAAAAGTCCCTTCTGGGCGCCGGTTTTAATTGTCACTCATGGATACCGGTTTTAAAAGTCCCTGCTGGGCGCCGGTTTTAATAGTCACTCATGGATGCCGGCATTAAAAGTCCCTTCTGGGCGCCGGCTTTAAAAGTCCCTTCTGGGCGCCGGTTTTAATTGTCACTCATGGATACCGGTTTTAAAAGTCCCTTCTGGGCGCCGGTTTTAATTGTCACTCATGGATACCGGTTTTAAAAGTCCCTGCTGGGCGCCGGTTTTAATAGTCACTCATGGATGCCGGTTTTAAAAGTCCCTGTTGGGCGCCGGTTTTAATAGTCACTCATGGATGCCGGCTTTAAAAGTCCCTTCTGGGCGCCGGCTTTAAAAGTCCCTTCTGGGCGCCGGCTTTAATTGTCACTCATGGATACCGGTTTTAAAAGTCCCTTCTGGGCGCCGGTTTTAATTGTCACTCATGGATACCGGTTTTAAAAGTCCCTGCTGGGCGCCGGTTTTAATAGTCACTCATGGATGCCGGCATTAAAAGTCCCTTCTGGGCGCCGGCTTTAAAAGTCCCTTTTGGGCGCCGGCTTTAATTGTCACTCATGGATACCGGTTTTAAAAGTCCCTTCTGGGCGCCGGTTTTAATTGTCACTCATGGATACCGGTTTTAAAAGTCCCTTCTGGGCGCCGGTTTTAATTGTCACTCATGGATACCGGTTTTAAAAGTCCCTGCTGGGCGCCGGTTTTAATAGTCACTCATGGATGCCGGCTTTAAAAGTCCCTTCTGGGCGCCGGCTTTAATTGTCACTCATGGATACCGGTTTTAAAAGTCCCTTCTGGGCGCCGGTTTTAATTGTCACTCATGGATACCGGTTTTAAAAGTCCCTTCTGGGCGCCGGTTTTAATTGTCACTCATGGATACCGGTTTTAAAAGTCCCTGCTGGGCGCCGGTTTTAATAGTCACTCATGGATGCCGGCATTAAAAGTCCCTTCTGGGCGCCGGCTTTAAAAGTCCCTTCTGGGCGCCGGCTTTAAAAGTCCCTTCTGGGCGCCGGCTTTAATTGTCACTCATGGATGCCGGTAAAAGTCTCTGCTGGGCGCCGGTTTTAATAGTCACTCATGGATGCCGGTTTTAAAAGTCCCTGCTGGGCGCCGGCTTTAAAAGTCCCTTGTGGGCGCCGGCTTTAAAAGTCCCTTCTGGGCGCCGGCTTTAAAAGTCCCTTCTGGGCGCCGGCTTTAAAAGTCCCTTCTGGGCGCCGGCTTTAAAAGTCCCTTCTGGGCGCCGGCTTTAAAAGTCCCTTCTGGGCGCCGGCTTTAAAAGTCCCTTCTGGGCGCCGGCTTTAAAAGTCCCTTCTGGGCGCCGGTTTTAATTGTCACTCATGGATGCCGGTTTTAAAAGTCCCTGCTGGGCGCCGGTTTTAATAGTCACTCATGGATGCCGGCTTTAAAAGTCCCTGCTGGGCGCCGGCTTTAAAAGTCCCTTCTGGGCGCCGGCTTTAATTGTCACTCATGGATACCGGTTTTAAAAGTCCCTTCTGGGCGCCGGTTTTAATTGTCACTCATGGATACCGGTTTTAAAAGTCCCTGCTGGGCGCCGGTTTTAATAGTCACTCATGGATGCCGGCATTAAAAGTCCCTTCTGGGCGCCGGCTTTAAAAGTCCCTTTTGGGCGCCGGCTTTAATTGTCACTCATGGATACCGGTTTTAAAAGTCCCTGCTGGGCGCCGGTTTTAATAGTCACTCATGGATGCCGGCTTTAAAAGTCCCTTCTGGGCGCCGGCTTTAAAAGTCCCTTCTGGGCGCCGGCTTTAATTGTCACTCATGGATACCGGTTTTAAAAGTCCCTTCTGGGCGCCGGTTTTAATTGTCACTCATGGATACCGGTTTTAAAAGTCCCTTCTGGGCGCCGGTTTTAATTGTCACTCATGGATACCGGTTTTAAAAGTCCCTGCTGGGCGCCGGTTTTAATAGTCACTCATGGATGCCGGCATTAAAAGTCCCTTCTGGGCGCCGGCTTTAAAAGTCCCTTCTGGGCGCCGGCTTTAATTGTCACTCATGGATACCGGTTTTAAAAGTCCCTTCTGGGCGCCGGTTTTAATTGTCACTCATGGATACCGGTTTTAAAAATCCCTTCTGGGCGCCGGTTTTAATTGTCACTCATGGATACCGGTTTTAAAAGTCCCTGCTGGGCGCCGGTTTTAATAGTCACTCATGGATGCCGGTTTTAAAGGTCCCTTCTGGGCGCCGGCTTTAAAAGTCCCTTCTGGGCGCCGTTTTTAATTGTCACTCATGGATGCCGGTAAAAGTCTCTGCTGGGCGCCGGTTTTAAAAGTCACTCATGGATGCCGGTTTTAAAAGTCCCTGCTGGGCGCCGGCTTTAAAAGTCCCTTGTGGGCGCCGGTTTTAAAAGTCCCTTCTGGGCGCCGGCTTTAAAAGTCCCTTCTGGGCGCCGGCATTAAAAGTCCCTTCTGGGCGCCAGCTTTAAAAGTCCCTTCTGGGCGCCGGCATTAAAAAGTCCCTTCTGGGCGCCGGCTTTAAAAGTCCCTTCTGGGCGCCGGCATTAAAAGTCCCTTCTGGGCGCCGGCTTTAAAAGTCCCTTCTGGGCGCCGGCTTTAAAAGTCCCTTCTGGGCGCCGGCTTTAATTGTCACTCATGGATACCGGTTTTAAAAGTCCCTTCTGGGCGCCGGTTTTAATTGTCACTCATGGATACCGGTTTTAAAAATCCCTTCTGGGCGCCGGTTTTAATTGTCACTCATGGATACCGGTTTTAAAAGTCCCTGCTGGGCGCCGGTTTTAATAGTCACTCATGGATGCCGGTTTTAAAGGTCCCTTCTGGGCGCCGGCTTTAAAAGTCCCTTCTGGGCGCCGGCTTTAATTGTCACTCATGGATACCGGTTTTAAAAGTCCCTTCTGGGCGCCGGTTTTAATTGTCACTTATGGATACCGGTTTTAAAAGTCCCTTCTGGGCGCCGTTTTTAATTGTCACTCATGGATGCCGGTAAAAGTCTCTGCTGGGCGCCGGTTTTAAAAGTCACTCATGGATGCCGGTTTTAAAAGTCCCTGCTGGGCGCCGGCTTTAAAAGTCCCTTGTGGGCGCCGGTTTTAAAAGTCCCTTCTGGGCGCCGGCTTTAAAAGTCCCTTCTGGGCGCCGGCTTTAAAAGTCCCTTCTGGGCGCCGGCATTAAAAGTCCCTTCTGGGCGCCGGCATTAAAAGTCCCTTCTGGGCGCCGGCTTTAAAAGTCCCTTCTGGGCGCCGGCTTTAAAAGTCCCTTCTGGGCGCCGGCTTTAAAAGTCCCTTCTGGGCGCCGGCTTTAAAAGTCCCTTCTGGGCGCCGGCTTTAAAAGTCCCTTCTGGGCGCCGGCTTTAAAAGTCCCTTCTGGGCGCCGGCTTTAAAAGTCCCTTCTGGGCGCCGGCTTTAATTGTCACTCATGGATGCCGGTTTTAAAAGTCCCTGCTGGGCGCCGGTTTTAATAGTTACTCATGGATGCCGGTTTTAAAAGTCCCTTCTGGGCGCCGGCTTTAAAATTCACTCATGGATACCGGTTTTCAAAGTCCCTTCTGGGCGCCGGCTTTAATTGTCACTCATGGATGCCGGTTTTAAAAGTCCCTGCTGGGCGCCGGCTTTAAAAGTCCCTTCTGGGCGCCAGCTTTAAAAGTCCCTGCTGGGCGCCGGCTTTAAAAGTCCCTTCTGGGCACCAGCTTTAAAAGTCCCTTCTGGGCGCCGGCTTTAAAAGTCCCTTCTGGGTGCCGGCTTTAAAAGTCCCTTCTGGGCGCCGGCTTTAAAAGTCCCTTCTGGGCGAAGGCTTTAAAAGTCCATTCTGGGCGCCGGCTTTAATTGTCACTCATGGATACCGGTTTTAAAAGTCCCTTCTGGGCGCCGGTTTTAATTGTCACTCATGGATGCCGGTTTTAAAAGTCCCTGCTGGGCGCCGGTTTTAATAGTCACTCATGGATGCCGGCTTTAAAAGTCCCTTCTGGGCGCCGGCTTTAATTGTCACTCATGGATACCGGTTTTAAAAGTCCCTTCTGGGCGCCGGTTTTAATTGTCACTCATGGATACCGGTTTTAAAAGTCCCTTCTGGGCGCCGGTTTTAATTGTCACTCATGGATACCGGTTTTAAAAGTCCCTGCTGGGCGCCGGTTTTAATAGTCACTCATGGATGCCGGCATTAAAAGTCCCTTCTGGGCGCCGGCTTTAAAAGTCCCTTCTGGGCGCCGGCTTTAATTGTCACTCATGGATACCGGTTTTAAAAGTCCCTTCTGGGCGCCGGTTTTAATTGTCACTCATGGATACCGGTTTTAAAAATCCCTTCTGGGCGCCGGTTTTAATTGTCACTCATGGATACCGGTTTTAAAAGTCCCTGCTGGGCGCCGGTTTTAATAGTCACTCATGGATGCCGGTTTTAAAGGTCCCTTCTGGGCGCCGGCTTTAAAAGTCCCTTCTGGGCGCCGGCTTTAATTGTCACTCATGGATACCGGTTTTAAAAGTCCCTTCTGGGCGCCGGTTTTAATTGTCACTTATGGATACCGGTTTTAAAAGTCCCTTCTGGGCGCCGTTTTTAATTGTCACTCATGGATGCCGGTAAAAGTCTCTGCTGGGCGCCGGTTTTAAAAGTCACTCATGGATGCCGGTTTTAAAAGTCCCTGCTGGGCGCCGGCTTTAAAAGTCCCTTGTGGGCGCCGGTTTTAAAAGTCCCTTCTGGGCGCCGGCTTTAAAAGTCCCTTCTGGGCGCCGGCATTAAAAGTCCCTTCTGGGCGCCGGCATTAAAAGTCCCTTCTGGGCGCCGGCTTTAAAAGTCCCTTCTGGGCGCCGGCTTTAAAAGTCCCTTCTGGGCGCCGGCTTTAAAAGTCCCTTCTGGGCGCCGGCTTTAAAAGTCCCTTCTGGGCGCCGGCTTTAAAAGTCCCTTCTGGGCGCCGGCTTTAAAAGTCCCTTCTGGGCGCCGGCTTTAAAAGTCCCTTCTGGGCGCCGGCTTTAATTGTCACTCATGGATGCCGGTTTTAAAAGTCCCTGCTGGGCGCCGGTTTTAATAGTTACTCATGGATGCCGGTTTTAAAAGTCCCTTCTGGGCGCCGGCTTTAAAATTCACTCATGGATACCGGTTTTCAAAGTCCCTTCTGGGCGCCGGCTTTAATTGTCACTCATGGATGCCGGTTTTAAAAGTCCCTGCTGGGCGCCGGTTTTAATAGTTACCCATGGATGCCGGCTTTAAAAGTCCCTTCTGGGCGCCGGCTTTAAAAGTCCCTTCTGGGCACCGGCTTTAAAATTCCCTTCTGGGCGCCGGCTTTAATTGTCACTCATGGATACCGGTTTTAAAAGTCCCTTCTGGGCGCCGGTTTTAATTGTCACTCATGGATGCCGGTTTTAAAAGTCCCTGCTGGGCGCCGGTTTTAATAGTCACTCATGGATGCCGGTTTTAAAAGTCCCTTCTGGGCGCCGGCTTTAAAAGTCCCTTCTGGGCGCCGGCTTTAATTGTCACTCATGGATACCGGTTTTAAAAGTCCCTTCTGGGCGCCGGTTTTAATTGTCACTCATGGATACCGGTTTTAAAAGTCCCTGCTGGGCTCCGGTTTTAATAGTCACTCATGGATGCCGGCTTTAAAAGTCCTTACTGGGCGCTGGCTTTAATTGTCACTCATGGATACCGGTTTTAAAAGTCCCTTCTGGGCGCCGGTTTTAATTGTCACTCATGGATACCGGTTTTAAAAGTCCCTTCTGGGCGCCGTTTTTAATTGTCACTCATGGATACCGGTTTTAAAAGTCCCTGCTGGGCGCCGGTTTTAATAGTCACTCATGGATGCCGGCATTAAAAGTCCCTTCTGGGCGCCGGCTTTAAAAGTCCCTTTTGGGCGCCGGCTTTAATTGTCACTCATGGATACCAGTTTTAAAAGTCCCTTCTGGGCGCCGGTTTTAATTGTCACTCATGGATACCGGTTTTAAAAGTCCCTTCTGGGCGCCGGTTTTAATTGTCACTCATGGATACCGGTTTTAAAAGTCCCTGCTGGGCGCCGGTTTTAATAGTCACTCATGGATGCCGGTTTTAAAGGTCCCTTCTGGGCGCCGGCTTTAAAAGTCCCTTCTGGGCGCCGGCTTTAATTGTCACTCATGGATACCAGTTTTAAAAGTCCCTTCTGGGCGCCGGTTTTAATTGTCACTCATGGATACCGGTTTTAAAAGTCCCTTCTGGGCGCCGGTTTTAATTGTCACTCATGGATACCGGTTTTAAAAGTCCCTTCTGGGCGCCGGTTTTAATTGTCACTCATGGATACCGGTTTTAAAAGTACCTTCTGGGTGCCGGTTTTAATTGTCACTCATGGATGCCGGTAAAAGTCTCTGCTGGGCGCCGGTTTTAATAGTCACTCATGGATGCCGGCTTTAAAAGTCCCTTCTGGGCGCCGGCTTTAAAAGTTCCTTCTGGGCGCCGCCTTTAATTGTCACTCATGGATACCGGTTTTAAAAGTCCCTGCTGGGCGCCGGTTTTAATAGTCACTCATGGATGCCGGTTTTAAAAGTCCCTGCTGGGCGCCGGCTTTAAAAGTCCCTTGTGGGCGCCGGTTTTAAAAGTCCCTTCTGGGCGCCGGCTTTAAAAGTCCCTTCTGGGCGCCGGCTTTAAAAGTCCCTTCTGGGCGCCGGCTTTAAAAGTCCCTTCTGGGCGCCGGCTTTAAAAGTCCCTTCTGGGCGCCGGCTTTAAAAGTCCCTTCTGGGCGCCGGCTTTAATTGTCACTCATGGATGCCGGTTTTAAAAGTCCCTGCTGGGCGCCGGTTTTAATAGTCACTCATGGATGCCGGTTTTAAAAGTCCCTTCTGGGCGCCGGCTTTAAAAGTCCCTTCTGGGCGCCGCCTTTAATTGTCACTCATGGATACCGGTTTTAAAAGTCCCTGCTGGGCGCCGGTTTTAATAGTCACTCATGGATGCCGGTTTTAAAAGTCCCTGCTGGGCGCCGGCTTTAAAAGTCCCCTGTGGGCGCCGGTTTTAAAAGTCCCTTGTGGGCGCCGGTTTTAAAAGTCCCTTCTGGGCGCCGGCATTAAAAGTCCCTTCTGGGCGCCGGCATTAAAAGTCCCTTCTGGGCGCCGGCTTTAAAAGTCCCTTCTGGGCGCCGGCTTTAAAAGTCCCTTCTGGGCGCCGGCTTTAAAAGTCCCTTCTGGGCGCCGGCTTTAAAAGTCCCTTCTGGGCGCCGGCTTTAAAAGTCCCTTCTGGGCGCCGGCTTTAAAAGTCCCTTCTGGGCGCCGGCTTTAAAAGTCCCTTCTGGGCGCCGGCTTTAAAAGTCCCTTCTGGGCGCCAGCTTTAAAAGTCCCTTCTGGGCGCCGGCTTTAAAAGTCCCTTCTGGGTGCCGGCTTTAAAAGTCCCTTCTGGGCGCCGGCTTTAAAATTCCCTTCTGGGCGAAGGCTTTAAAAGTCCATTCTGGGCGCCGGCTTTAATTGTCACTCATGGATACCGGTTTTAAAAGTCCCTTCTGGGCGCCGGTTTTAATAGTCACTCATGGATGCCGGCTTTAAAAGTCCCTTCTGGGCGCCGGCTTTAATTGTCACTCATGGATACCGGTTTTAAAAGTCCCTTCTGGGCGCCGGTTTTAATTGTCACTCATGGATACCGGTTTTAAAAGTCCCTTCTGGGCGCCGGTTTTAATTGTCACTCATGGATACCGGTTTTAAAAGTCCCTGCTGTGCGCCGGTTTTAATAGTCACTCATGGATGCCGGCATTAAAAGTCCCTTGTGGGCGCCGGCTTTAAAAGTCCCTTCTGGGCGCCGGCTTTAAAAGTCCCTTCTGGGCGCCGGCTTTAATTGTCACTCATGGATACCGGTTTTAAAAGTCCCTTCTGGGCGCCGGTTTTAATTGTCACTCATGGATACCGGTTTTAAAAATCCCTTCTGGGCGCCGGTTTTAATTGTCACTCATGGATGCCGGTTTTAAAAGTCCCTGCTGGGCGCCGGTTTTAATAGTTACTCATGGATGCCGGTTTTAAAAGTCCCTTCTGGGCGCCGGCTTTAAAATTCACTCATGGATACCGGTTTTCAAAGTCCCTTCTGGGCGCCGGCTTTAATTGTCACTCATGGATGCCGGTTTTAAAAGTCCCTGCTGGGCGCCGGTTTTAATAGTTACCCATGGATGCCGGCTTTAAAAGTCCCTTCTGGGCGCCGGCTTTAAAAGTCCCTTCTGGGCGCCGGCTTTAAAAGTCCCTTCTGGGCGCCGGCTTTAATTGTCACTCATGGATGCCGGTAAAAGTCTCTGCTGGGCGCCGGTTTTAATAGTCACTCATGGATGCCGGTTTTAAAAGTCCCTGCTGGGCGCCGGCTTTAAAAGTCCCTTGTGGGCGCCGGCTTTAAAAGTCCCTTCTGGGCGCCGGCTTTAAAAGTCCCTTCTGGGCGCCGGCTTTAAAAGTCCCTTCTGGGCGCCGGCTTTAAAAGTCCCTTCTGGGCGCCGGCTTTAAAAGTCCCTTCTGGGCGCCGGCTTTAAAAGTCCCTTCTGGGCGCCGGCTTTAAAAGTCCCTTCTGGGCGCCGGTTTTAATTGTCACTCATGGATGCCGGTTTTAAAAGTCCCTGCTGGGCGCCGGTTTTAATAGTCACTCATGGATGCCGGCTTTAAAAGTCCCTGCTGGGCGCCGGCTTTAAAAGTCCCTTCTGGGCGCCGGCTTTAATTGTCACTCATGGATACCGGTTTTAAAAGTCCCTTCTGGGCGCCGGTTTTAATTGTCACTCATGGATACCGGTTTTAAAAGTCCCTGCTGGGCGCCGGTTTTAATAGTCACTCATGGATGCCGGCATTAAAAGTCCCTTCTGGGCGCCGGCTTTAAAAGTCCCTTTTGGGCGCCGGCTTTAATTGTCACTCATGGATACCGGTTTTAAAAGTCCCTGCTGGGCGCCGGTTTTAATAGTCACTCATGGATGCCGGCTTTAAAAGTCCCTTCTGGGCGCCGGCTTTAAAAGTCCCTTCTGGGCGCCGGCTTTAATTGTCACTCATGGATACCGGTTTTAAAAGTCCCTTCTGGGCGCCGGTTTTAATTGTCACTCATGGATACCGGTTTTAAAAGTCCCTTCTGGGCGCCGGTTTTAATTGTCACTCATGGATACCGGTTTTAAAAGTCCCTGCTGGGCGCCGGTTTTAATAGTCACTCATGGATGCCGGCATTAAAAGTCCCTTCTGGGCGCCGGCTTTAAAAGTCCCTTCTGGGCGCCGGCTTTAATTGTCACTCATGGATACCGGTTTTAAAAGTCCCTTCTGGGCGCCGGTTTTAATTGTCACTCATGGATACCGGTTTTAAAAATCCCTTCTGGGCGCCGGTTTTAATTGTCACTCATGGATACCGGTTTTAAAAGTCCCTGCTGGGCGCCGGTTTTAATAGTCACTCATGGATGCCGGTTTTAAAGGTCCCTTCTGGGCGCCGGCTTTAAAAGTCCCTTCTGGGCGCCGTTTTTAATTGTCACTCATGGATGCCGGTAAAAGTCTCTGCTGGGCGCCGGTTTTAAAAGTCACTCATGGATGCCGGTTTTAAAAGTCCCTGCTGGGCGCCGGCTTTAAAAGTCCCTTGTGGGCGCCGGTTTTAAAAGTCCCTTCTGGGCGCCGGCTTTAAAAGTCCCTTCTGGGCGCCGGCATTAAAAGTCCCTTCTGGGCGCCAGCTTTAAAAGTCCCTTCTGGGCGCCGGCATTAAAAAGTCCCTTCTGGGCGCCGGCTTTAAAAGTCCCTTCTGGGCGCCGGCATTAAAAGTCCCTTCTGGGCGCCGGCTTTAAAAGTCCCTTCTGGGCGCCGGCTTTAAAAGTCCCTTCTGGGCGCCGGCTTTAATTGTCACTCATGGATACCGGTTTTAAAAGTCCCTTCTGGGCGCCGGTTTTAATTGTCACTCATGGATACCGGTTTTAAAAATCCCTTCTGGGCGCCGGTTTTAATTGTCACTCATGGATACCGGTTTTAAAAGTCCCTGCTGGGCGCCGGTTTTAATAGTCACTCATGGATGCCGGTTTTAAAGGTCCCTTCTGGGCGCCGGCTTTAAAAGTCCCTTCTGGGCGCCGGCTTTAATTGTCACTCATGGATACCGGTTTTAAAAGTCCCTTCTGGGCGCCGGTTTTAATTGTCACTTATGGATACCGGTTTTAAAAGTCCCTTCTGGGCGCCGTTTTTAATTGTCACTCATGGATGCCGGTAAAAGTCTCTGCTGGGCGCCGGTTTTAAAAGTCACTCATGGATGCCGGTTTTAAAAGTCCCTGCTGGGCGCCGGCTTTAAAAGTCCCTTGTGGGCGCCGGTTTTAAAAGTCCCTTCTGGGCGCCGGCTTTAAAAGTCCCTTCTGGGCGCCGGCTTTAAAAGTCCCTTCTGGGCGCCGGCATTAAAAGTCCCTTCTGGGCGCCGGCATTAAAAGTCCCTTCTGGGCGCCGGCTTTAAAAGTCCCTTCTGGGCGCCGGCTTTAAAAGTCCCTTCTGGGCGCCGGCTTTAAAAGTCCCTTCTGGGCGCCGGCTTTAAAAGTCCCTTCTGGGCGCCGGCTTTAAAAGTCCCTTCTGGGCGCCGGCTTTAAAAGTCCCTTCTGGGCGCCGGCTTTAAAAGTCCCTTCTGGGCGCCGGCTTTAATTGTCACTCATGGATGCCGGTTTTAAAAGTCCCTGCTGGGCGCCGGTTTTAATAGTTACTCATGGATGCCGGTTTTAAAAGTCCCTTCTGGGCGCCGGCTTTAAAATTCACTCATGGATACCGGTTTTCAAAGTCCCTTCTGGGCGCCGGCTTTAATTGTCACTCATGGATGCCGGTTTTAAAAGTCCCTGCTGGGCGCCGGCTTTAAAAGTCCCTTCTGGGCGCCAGCTTTAAAAGTCCCTGCTGGGCGCCGGCTTTAAAAGTCCCTTCTGGGCGCCAGCTTTAAAAGTCCCTTCTGGGCGCCGGCTTTAAAAGTCCCTTCTGGGTGCCGGCTTTAAAAGTCCCTTCTGGGCGCCGGCTTTAAAAGTCCCTTCTGGGCGAAGGCTTTAAAAGTCCATTCTGGGCGCCGGCTTTAATTGTCACTCATGGATACCGGTTTTAAAAGTCCCTTCTGGGCGCCGGTTTTAATTGTCACTCATGGATACCGGTTTTAAAAGTCCCTTCTGGGCGCCGGTTTTAATTGTCACTCATGGATACCGGTTTTAAAAGTCCCTGCTGGGCGCCGGTTTTAATAGTCACTCATGGATGCCGGCATTAAAAGTCCCTTCTGGGCGCCGGCTTTAAAAGTCCCTTCTGGGCGCCGGCTTTAATTGTCACTCATGGATACCGGTTTTAAAAGTCCCTTCTGGGCGCCGGTTTTAATTGTCACTCATGGATACCGGTTTTAAAAATCCCTTCTGGGCGCCGGTTTTAATTGTCACTCATGGATACCGGTTTTAAAAGTCCCTGCTGGGCGCCGGTTTTAATAGTCACTCATGGATGCCGGTTTTAAAGGTCCCTTCTGGGCGCCGGCTTTAAAAGTCCCTTCTGGGCGCCGGCTTTAATTGTCACTCATGGATACCGGTTTTAAAAGTCCCTTCTGGGCGCCGGTTTTAATTGTCACTTATGGATACCGGTTTTAAAAGTCCCTTCTGGGCGCCGTTTTTAATTGTCACTCATGGATGCCGGTAAAAGTCTCTGCTGGGCGCCGGTTTTAAAAGTCACTCATGGATGCCGGTTTTAAAAGTCCCTGCTGGGCGCCGGCTTTAAAAGTCCCTTGTGGGCGCCGGTTTTAAAAGTCCCTTCTGGGCGCCGGCTTTAAAAGTCCCTTCTGGGCGCCGGCATTAAAAGTCCCTTCTGGGCGCCGGCATTAAAAGTCCCTTCTGGGCGCCGGCTTTAAAAGTCCCTTCTGGGCGCCGGCTTTAAAAGTCCCTTCTGGGCGCCGGCTTTAAAAGTCCCTTCTGGGCGCCGGCTTTAAAAGTCCCTTCTGGGCGCCGGCTTTAAAAGTCCCTTCTGGGCGCCGGCTTTAAAAGTCCCTTCTGGGCGCCGGCTTTAAAAGTCCCTTCTGGGCGCCGGCTTTAAAAGTCCCTTCTGGGCGCCGGCTTTAATTGTCACTCATGGATGCCGGTTTTAAAAGTCCCTGCTGGGCGCCGGTTTTAATAGTTACTCATGGATGCCGGTTTTAAAAGTCCCTTCTGGGCGCCGGCTTTAAAATTCACTCATGGATACCGGTTTTCAAAGTCCCTTCTGGGCGCCGGCTTTAATTGTCACTCATGGATGCCGGTTTTAAAAGTCCCTGCTGGGCGCCGGTTTTAATAGTTACCCATGGATGCCGGCTTTAAAAGTCCCTTCTGGGCGCCGGCTTTAAAAGTCCCTTCTGGGCACCGGCTTTAAAATTCCCTTCTGGGCGCCGGCTTTAATTGTCACTCATGGATACCGGTTTTAAAAGTCCCTTCTGGGCGCCGGTTTTAATTGTCACTCATGGATGCCGGTTTTAAAAGTCCCTGCTGGGCGCCGGTTTTAATAGTCACTCATGGATGCCGGTTTTAAAAGTCCCTTCTGGGCGCCGGCTTTAAAAGTCCCTTCTGGGCGCCGGCTTTAATTGTCACTCATGGATACCGGTTTTAAAAGTCCCTTCTGGGCGCCGGTTTTAATTGTCACTCATGGATACCGGTTTTAAAAGTCCCTGCTGGGCTCCGGTTTTAATAGTCACTCATGGATGCCGGCTTTAAAAGTCCTTACTGGGCGCTGGCTTTAATTGTCACTCATGGATACCGGTTTTAAAAGTCCCTTCTGGGCGCCGGTTTTAATTGTCACTCATGGATACCGGTTTTAAAAGTCCCTTCTGGGCGCCGTTTTTAATTGTCACTCATGGATACCGGTTTTAAAAGTCCCTGCTGGGCGCCGGTTTTAATAGTCACTCATGGATGCCGGCATTAAAAGTCCCTTCTGGGCGCCGGCTTTAAAAGTCCCTTTTGGGCGCCGGCTTTAATTGTCACTCATGGATACCAGTTTTAAAAGTCCCTTCTGGGCGCCGGTTTTAATTGTCACTCATGGATACCGGTTTTAAAAGTCCCTTCTGGGCGCCGGTTTTAATTGTCACTCATGGATACCGGTTTTAAAAGTCCCTGCTGGGCGCCGGTTTTAATAGTCACTCATGGATGCCGGTTTTAAAGGTCCCTTCTGGGCGCCGGCTTTAAAAGTCCCTTCTGGGCGCCGGCTTTAATTGTCACTCATGGATACCAGTTTTAAAAGTCCCTTCTGGGCGCCGGTTTTAATTGTCACTCATGGATACCGGTTTTAAAAGTCCCTTCTGGGCGCCGGTTTTAATTGTCACTCATGGATACCGGTTTTAAAAGTCCCTTCTGGGCGCCGGTTTTAATTGTCACTCATGGATACCGGTTTTAAAAGTCCCTTCTGGGTGCCGGTTTTAATTGTCACTCATGGATGCCGGTAAAAGTCTCTGCTGGGCGCCGGTTTTAATAGTCACTCATGGATGCCGGCTTTAAAAGTCCCTTCTGGGCGCCGGCTTTAAAAGTCCCTTCTGGGCGCCGCCTTTAATTGTCACTCATGGATACCGGTTTTAAAAGTCCCTGCTGGGCGCCGGTTTTAATAGTCACTCATGGATGCCGGTTTTAAAAGTCCCTGCTGGGCGCCGGCTTTAAAAGTCCCTTGTGGGCGCCGGTTTTAAAAGTCCCTTCTGGGCGCCGGCTTTAAAAGTCCCTTCTGGGCGCCGGCTTTAAAAGTCCCTTCTGGGCGCCGGCTTTAAAAGTCCCTTCTGGGCGCCGGCTTTAAAAGTCCCTTCTGGGCGCCGGCTTTAAAAGTCCCTTCTGGGCGCCGGCTTTAATTGTCACTCATGGATGCCGGTTTTAAAAGTCCCTGCTGGGCGCCGGTTTTAATAGTCACTCATGGATGCCGGTTTTAAAAGTCCCTTCTGGGCGCCGGCTTTAAAAGTCCCTTCTGGGCGCCGCCTTTAATTGTCACTCATGGATACCGGTTTTAAAAGTCCCTGCTGGGCGCCGGTTTTAATAGTCACTCATGGATGCCGGTTTTAAAAGTCCCTGCTGGGCGCCGGCTTTAAAAGTCCCCTGTGGGCGCCGGTTTTAAAAGTCCCTTGTGGGCGCCGGTTTTAAAAGTCCCTTCTGGGCGCCGGCATTAAAAGTCCCTTCTGGGCGCCGGCATTAAAAGTCCCTTCTGGGCGCCGGCTTTAAAAGTCCCTTCTGGGCGCCGGCTTTAAAAGTCCCTTCTGGGCGCCGGCTTTAAAAGTCCCTTCTGGGCGCCGGCTTTAAAAGTCCCTTCTGGGCGCCGGCTTTAAAAGTCCCTTCTGGGCGCCGGCTTTAAAAGTCCCTTCTGGGCGCCGGCTTTAAAAGTCCCTTCTGGGCGCCGGCTTTAAAAGTCCCTTCTGGGCGCCAGCTTTAAAAGTCCCTTCTGGGCGCCGGCTTTAAAAGTCCCTTCTGGGTGCCGGCTTTAAAAGTCCCTTCTGGGCGCCGGCTTTAAAATTCCCTTCTGGGCGAAGGCTTTAAAAGTCCATTCTGGGCGCCGGCTTTAATTGTCACTCATGGATACCGGTTTTAAAAGTCCCTTCTGGGCGCCGGTTTTAATAGTCACTCATGGATGCCGGCTTTAAAAGTCCCTTCTGGGCGCCGGCTTTAATTGTCACTCATGGATACCGGTTTTAAAAGTCCCTTCTGGGCGCCGGTTTTAATTGTCACTCATGGATACCGGTTTTAAAAGTCCCTTCTGGGCGCCGGTTTTAATTGTCACTCATGGATACCGGTTTTAAAAGTCCCTGCTGTGCGCCGGTTTTAATAGTCACTCATGGATGCCGGCATTAAAAGTCCCTTGTGGGCGCCGGCTTTAAAAGTCCCTTCTGGGCGCCGGCTTTAAAAGTCCCTTCTGGGCGCCGGCTTTAAAAGTCCCTTCTGGGCGCCGGCTTTAATTGTCACTCATGGATACCGGTTTTAAAAGTCCCTTCTGGGCGCCGGTTTTAATTGTCACTCATGGATACCGGTTTTAAAAATCCCTTCTGGGCGCCGGTTTTAATTGTCACTCATGGATGCCGGTTTTAAAAGTCCCTGCTGGGCGCCGGTTTTAATAGTTACTCATGGATGCCGGTTTTAAAAGTCCCTTCTGGGCGCCGGCTTTAAAATTCACTCATGGATACCGGTTTTCAAAGTCCCTTCTGGGCGCCGGCTTTAATTGTCACTCATGGATGCCGGTTTTAAAAGTCCCTGCTGGGCGCCGGTTTTAATAGTTACCCATGGATGCCGGCTTTAAAAGTCCCTTCTGGGCGCCGGCTTTAAAAGTCCCTTCTGGGCACCGGCTTTAAAAGTCCCTTCTGGGCGCCGGCTTTAATTGTCACTCATGGATACCGGTTTTAAAAGTCCCTTCTGGGCGCCGGTTTTAATTGTCACTCATGGATGCCGGTTTTAAAAGTCCCTGCTGGGCGCCGGTTTTAATAGTCACTCATGGATGCCGGTTTTAAAAGTCCCTTCTGGGCGCCGGCTTTAAAAGTCCCTTCTGGGCGCCGGCTTTAATTGTCACTCATGGATACCGGTTTTAAAAGTCCCTTCTGGGCGCCGGTTTTAATTGTCACTCATGGATACCGGTTTTAAAAGTCCCTGCTGGGCTCCGGTTTTAATTGTCACTCATGGATACCGGTTTTAAAAGTCCCTGCTGGGCGCCGGTTTTAATAGTCACTCATGGATGCCGGCATTAAAAGTCCCTTCTGGGCGCCGGCTTTAAAAGTCCCTTTTGGGCGCCGGCTTTAATTGTCACTCATGGATACCAGTTTTAAAAGTCCCTTCTGGGCGCCGGTTTTAATTGTCACTCATGGATACCGGTTTTAAAAGTCCCTTCTGGGCGCCGGTTTTAATTGTCACTCATGGATACCGGTTTTAAAAGTCCCTTCTGGGTGCCGGTTTTAATTGTCACTCATGGATGCCGGTAAAAGTCTCTGCTGGGCGCCGGTTTTAATAGTCACTCATGGATGCCGGCTTTAAAAGTCCCTGCTGGGCGCCGGTTTTAAAAGTCCCTTCTGGGCGCCGGCTTTAAAAGTCCCTTCTGGGCGCCGGCTTTAAAAGTCCCTTCTGGGCGCCGGCTTTAAAAGTCCCTTCTGGGCGCCGGCTTTAAAAGTCCCTTCTGGGCGCCGGCTTTAATTTTCACTCATGGATACCGGTTTTAAAAGTCCCTTCTGGGCGCCGGTTTTAATTGTCACTCATGGATACCGGTTTTAAAAGTCCCTGCTGGGCGCCGGTTTTAATAGTCACTCATGGATGCCGGCATTAAAAGTCCCTTCTGGGCGCCGGCTTTAAAAATCCCTTTTGGGCGCCGGCTTTAATTGTCACTCATGGATACCGGTTTTAAAAGTCCCTGCTGGGCGCCGGTTTTAATAGTCACTCATGGATGCCGGCTTTAAAAGTCCCTTCTGGGCGCCGGCTTTAAAAGTCCCTTCTGGGCGCCGGCTTTAATTGTCACTCATGGATACCAGTTTTAAAAGTCCCTTCTGGGCGCCGGTTTTAATTGTCACTCATGGATACCGGTTTTAAAAGTCCCTTCTGGGCGCCGGTTTTAATTGTCACTCATGGATACCGGTTTTAAAAGTCCCTGCTGGGCGCCGGTTTTAATAGTCACTCATGGATGCCGGCATTAAAAGTCCCTTCTGGGCGCCGGCTTTAAAAGTCCCTTCTGGGCGCCGGCTTTAATTGTCACTCATGGATGCCGGTAAAAGTCTCTGCTGGGCGCCGGTTTTAATAGTCACTCATGGATGCCGGTTTTAAAAGTCCCTGCTGGGCGCCGGCTTTAAAAGTCCCTGCTGGGCGCCGGCTTTAAAAGTCCCTGCTGGGCGCCGGCTTTAAAAGTCCCTTGTGGGCGCCGGTTTTAAAAGTCCCCTGTGGGCGCCGGTTTTAAAAGTCCCTTCTGGGCGCCGGCTTTAAAAGTCCCTTCTGGGCGCCGGCTTTAAAAGTCCCTTCTGGGCGCCGGCTTTAATTTTCACTCATGGATACCGGTTTTAAAAGTCCCTTCTGGGCGCCGGTTTTAATTGTCACTCATGGATGCCGGTTTTAAAAGTCCCTGTTGGGCGCCGGTTTTAATAGTCACTCATGGATGCCGGCTTTAAAAGTCCCTTCTGGGCGCCGGCTTTAAAAGTCCCTTCTGGGCGCCGGCTTTAATTGTCACTCATGGATACCGGTTTTAAAAGTCCCTTCTGGGCGCCGGTTTTAATTGTCACTCATGGATACCGGTTTTAAAAGTCCCTGCTGGGCGCCGGTTTTAATAGTCACTCATGGATGCCGGCATTAAAAGTCCCTTCTGGGCGCCGGCTTTAAAAGTCCCTTTTGGGCGCCGGCTTTAATTGTCACTCATGGATACCGGTTTTAAAAGTCCCTTCTGGGCGCCGGTTTTAATTGTCACTCATGGATACCGGTTTTAAAAGTCCCTGCTGGGCGCCGGTTTTAATAGTCACTCATGGATGCCGGCTTTAAAAGTCCCTTCTGGGCGCCGGCTTTAAAAGTCCCTTCTGGGCGCCGGCTTTAATTGTCACTCATGGATACCGGTTTTAAAAGTCCCTTCTGGGCGCCGGTTTTAATTGTCACTCATGGATACCGGTTTTAAAAGTCCCTTCTGGGCGCCGGTTTTAATTGTCACTCATGGATGCCGGTTTTAAAAGTCCCTGCTGGGCGCTGGCTTTAAAAGTCCCTTGTGGGCGCCGGTTTTAAAAGTCCCTTGTGGGCGCCGGTTTTAAAAGTCCCTTCTGGGCGCCGGCTTTAAAAGTCCCTTCTGGGCGCCGGCTTTAAAAGTCCCTTCTGGGCGCCGGCTTTAAAAGTCCCTTCTGGGCGCCGGCTTTAAAAGTCCCTTCTGGGCGCCGGCTTTAAAAGTCCCTTCTGGGCGCCGGCTTTAAAAGTCCCTTCTGGGCGCCGGCTTTAAAAGTCCCTTCTGGGCGCCGGCTTTAAAAGTCCCTTCTGGGCGCCGGCTTTAAAAGTCCCTTCTGGGCGCCGGTTTTAATTGTCACTCATGGATGCCGGTTTTAAAAGTCCCTGCTGGGCGCCGGTTTTAATAGTCACTCATGGATGCCGGCTTTAAAAGTCCCTTCTGGGCGCCGGCTTTAAAAGTCCCTTCTGGGCGCCGGCTTTAATTGTCACTCATGGATACCGGTTTTAAAAGTCCCTTCTGGGCGCCGGTTTTAATTGTCACTCATGGATACCGGTTTTAAAAGTCCCTGCTGGGCGCCGGTTTTAATAGTCACTCATGGATGCCGGCATTAAAAGTCCCTTCTGGGCGCCGGATTTAAAAGTCCCTTCTGGGCGCCGGTTTTAATTGTCACTCATGGATACCGGTTTTAAAAGTCCCTTCTGGGCGCCGGTTTTAATTGTCACTCATGGATACCGGTTTTAAAAGTCCCTGCTGGGCGCCGGTTTTAATAGTCACTCATGGATGCCGGTTTTAAAAGTCCCTGTTGGGCGCCGGTTTTAATAGTCACTCATGGATGCCGGCTTTAAAAGTCCCTTCTGGGCGCCGGCTTTAAAAGTCCCTTCTGGGCGCCGGCTTTAATTGTCACTCATGGATACCGGTTTTAAAAGTCCCTTCTGGGCGCCGGTTTTAATTGTCACTCATGGATACCGGTTTTAAAAGTCCCTGCTGGGCGCCGGTTTTAATAGTCACTCATGGATGCCGGCATTAAAAGTCCCTTCTGGGCGCCGGCTTTAAAAGTCCCTTTTGGGCGCCGGCTTTAATTGTCACTCATGGATACCGGTTTTAAAAGTCCCTTCTGGGCGCCGGTTTTAATTGTCACTCATGGATACCGGTTTTAAAAGTCCCTTCTGGGCGCCGGTTTTAATTGTCACTCATGGATACCGGTTTTAAAAGTCCCTGCTGGGCGCCGGTTTTAATAGTCACTCATGGATGCCGGCTTTAAAAGTCCCTTCTGGGCGCCGGCTTTAATTGTCACTCATGGATACCGGTTTTAAAAGTCCCTTCTGGGCGCCGGTTTTAATTGTCACTCATGGATACCGGTTTTAAAAGTCCCTTCTGGGCGCCGGTTTTAATTGTCACTCATGGATACCGGTTTTAAAAGTCCCTGCTGGGCGCCGGTTTTAATAGTCACTCATGGATGCCGGCATTAAAAGTCCCTTCTGGGCGCCGGCTTTAAAAGTCCCTTCTGGGCGCCGGCTTTAATTGTCACTCATGGATGCCGGTAAAAGTCTCTGCTGGGCGCCGGTTTTAATAGTCACTCATGGATGCCGGTTTTAAAAGTCCCTGCTGGGCGCCGGCTTTAAAAGTCCCTTGTGGGCGCCGGCTTTAAAAGTCCCTTCTGGGCGCCGGCTTTAAAAGTCCCTTCTGGGCGCCGGCTTTAAAAGTCCCTTCTGGGCGCCGGCTTTAAAAGTCCCTTCTGGGCGCCGGCTTTAAAAGTCCCTTCTGGGCGCCGGCTTTAAAAGTCCCTTCTGGGCGCCGGTTTTAATTGTCACTCATGGATGCCGGTTTTAAAAGTCCCTGCTGGGCGCCGGTTTTAATAGTCACTCATGGATGCCGGCTTTAAAAGTCCCTGCTGGGCGCCGGCTTTAAAAGTCCCTTCTGGGCGCCGGCTTTAATTGTCACTCATGGATACCGGTTTTAAAAGTCCCTTCTGGGCGCCGGTTTTAATAGTCACTCATGGATGCCGGCATTAAAAGTCCCTTCTGGGCGCCGGCTTTAAAAGTCCCTTTTGGGCGCCGGCTTTAATTGTCACTCATGGATACCGGTTTTAAAAGTCCCTTCTGGGCGCCGGTTTTAATTGTCACTCATGGATACCGGTTTTAAAAGTCCCTTCTGGGCGCCGGTTTTAATTGTCACTCATGGATACCGGTTTTAAAAGTCCCTGCTGGGCGCCGGTTTTAATAGTCACTCATGGATGCCGGCTTTAAAAGTCCCTTCTGGGCGCCGGCTTTAAAAGTCCCTTCTGGGCGCCGGCTTTAATTGTCACTCATGGATACCGGTTTTAAAAGTCCCTTCTGGGCGCCGGTTTTAATTGTCACTCATGGATACCGGTTTTAAAAGTCCCTTCTGGGCGCCGGTTTTAATTGTCACTCATGGATGCCGGTTTTAAAAGTCCCTGCTGGGCGCTGGCTTTAAAAGTCCCTTGTGGGCGCCGGTTTTAAAAGTCCCTTGTGGGCGCCGGTTTTAAAAGTCCCTTCTGGGCGCCGGCTTTAAAAGTCCCTTCTGGGCGCCGGCTTTAAAAGTCCCTTCTGGGCGCCGGCTTTAAAAGTCCCTTCTGGGCGCCGGCTTTAAAAGTCCCTTCTGGGCGCCGGCTTTAAAAGTCCCTTCTGGGCGCCGGCTTTAAAAGTCCCTTCTGGGCGCCGGCTTTAAAAGTCCCTTCTGGGCGCCGGCTTTAAAAGTCCCTTCTGGGCGCCGGTTTTAATTGTCACTCATGGATGCCGGTTTTAAAAGTCCCTGCTGGGCGCCGGTTTTAATAGTCACTCATGGATGCCGGCTTTAAAAGTCCCTTCTGGGCGCCGGCTTTAAAAGTCCCTTCTGGGCGCCGGCTTTAATTGTCACTCATGGATACCGGTTTTAAAAGTCCCTTCTGGGCGCCGGTTTTAATTGTCACTCATGGATACCGGTTTTAAAAGTCCCTGCTGGGCGCCGGTTTTAATAGTCACTCATGGATGCCGGCATTAAAAGTCCCTTCTGGGCGCCGGCTTTAAAAGTCCCTTCTGGGCGCCGGTTTTAATTGTCACTCATGGATACCGGTTTTAAAAGTCCCTTCTGGGCGCCGGTTTTAATTGTCACTCATGGATACCGGTTTTAAAAGTCCCTGCTGGGCGCCGGTTTTAATAGTCACTCATGGATGCCGGTTTTAAAAGTCCCTGTTGGGCGCCGGTTTTAATAGTCACTCATGGATGCCGGCTTTAAAAGTCCCTTCTGGGCGCCGGCTTTAAAAGTCCCTTCTGGGCGCCGGCTTTAATTGTCACTCATGGATACCGGTTTTAAAAGTCCCTTCTGGGCGCCGGTTTTAATTGTCACTCATGGATACCGGTTTTAAAAGTCCCTGCTGGGCGCCGGTTTTAATAGTCACTCATGGATGCCGGCATTAAAAGTCCCTTCTGGGCGCCGGCTTTAAAAGTCCCTTTTGGGCGCCGGCTTTAATTGTCACTCATGGATACCGGTTTTAAAAGTCCCTTCTGGGCGCCGGTTTTAATTGTCACTCATGGATACCGGTGTTAAAAGTCCCTTCTGGGCGCCGGTTTTAATTGTCACTCATGGATACCGGTTTTAAAAGTCCCTGCTGGGCGCCGGTTTTAATAGTCACTCATGGATGCCGGCTTTAAAAGTCCCTTCTGGGCGCCGGCTTTAATTGTCACTCATGGATACCGGTTTTAAAAGTCCCTTCTGGGCGCCGGTTTTAATTGTCACTCATGGATACCGGTTTTAAAAGTCCCTTCTGGGCGCCGGTTTTAATTGTCACTCATGGATACCGGTTTTAAAAGTCCCTGCTGGGCGCCGGTTTTAATAGTCACTCATGGATGCCGGCATTAAAAGTCCCTTCTGGGCGCCGGCTTTAAAAGTCCCTTCTGGGCGCCGGCTTTAAAAGTCCCTTCTGGGCGCCGGCTTTAATTGTCACTCATGGATGCCGGTAAAAGTCTCTGCTGGGCGCCGGTTTTAATAGTCACTCATGGATGCCGGTTTTAAAAGTCCCTGCTGGGCGCCGGCTTTAAAAGTCCCTTGTGGGCGCCGGCTTTAAAAGTCCCTTCTGGGCGCCGGCTTTAAAAGTCCCTTCTGGGCGCCGGCTTTAAAAGTCCCTTCTGGGCGCCGGCTTTAAAAGTCCCTTCTGGGCGCCGGCTTTAAAAGTCCCTTCTGGGCGCCGGCTTTAAAAGTCCCTTCTGGGCGCCGGTTTTAATTGTCACTCATGGATGCCGGTTTTAAAAGTCCCTGCTGGGCGCCGGTTTTAATAGTCACTCATGGATGCCGGCTTTAAAAGTCCCTGCTGGGCGCCGGCTTTAAAAGTCCCTTCTGGGCGCCGGCTTTAATTGTCACTCATGGATACCGGTTTTAAAAGTCCCTTCTGGGCGCCGGTTTTAATAGTCACTCATGGATGCCGGCATTAAAAGTCCCTTCTGGGCGCCGGCTTTAAAAGTCCCTTTTGGGCGCCGGCTTTAATTGTCACTCATGGATACCGGTTTTAAAAGTCCCTTCTGGGCGCCGGTTTTAATTGTCACTCATGGATACCGGTTTTAAAAGTCCCTTCTGGGCGCCGGTTTTAATTGTCACTCATGGATACCGGTTTTAAAAGTCCCTGCTGGGCGCCGGTTTTAATAGTCACTCATGGATGCCGGCTTTAAAAGTCCCTTCTGGGCGCCGGCTTTAAAAGTCCCTTCTGGGCGCCGGCTTTAATTGTCACTCATGGATACCGGTTTTAAAAGTCCCTTCTGGGCGCCGGTTTTAATTGTCACTCATGGATACCGGTTTTAAAAGTCCCTTCTGGGCGCCGGTTTTAATTGTCACTCATGGATGCCGGTTTTAAAAGTCCCTGCTGGGCGCTGGCTTTAAAAGTCCCTTGTGGGCGCCGGTTTTAAAAGTCCCTTGTGGGCGCCGGTTTTAAAAGTCCCTTCTGGGCGCCGGCTTTAAAAGTCCCTTCTGGGCGCCGGCTTTAAAAGTCCCTTCTGGGCGCCGGCTTTAAAAGTCCCTTCTGGGCGCCGGCTTTAAAAGTCCCTTCTGGGCGCCGGCTTTAAAAGTCCCTTCTGGGCGCCGGCTTTAAAAGTCCCTTCTGGGCGCCGGCTTTAAAAGTCCCTTCTGGGCGCCGGCTTTAAAAGTCCCTTCTGGGCGCCGGTTTTAATTGTCACTCATGGATGCCGGTTTTAAAAGTCCCTGCTGGGCGCCGGTTTTAATAGTCACTCATGGATGCCGGCTTTAAAAGTCCCTTCTGGGCGCCGGCTTTAAAAGTCCCTTCTGGGCGCCGGCTTTAATTGTCACTCATGGATACCGGTTTTAAAAGTCCCTTCTGGGCGCCGGTTTTAATTGTCACTCATGGATACCGGTTTTAAAAGTCCCTGCTGGGCGCCGGTTTTAATAGTCACTCATGGATGCCGGCATTAAAAGTCCCTTCTGGGCGCCGGCTTTAAAAGTCCCTTCTGGGCGCCGGTTTTAATTGTCACTCATGGATACCGGTTTTAAAAGTCCCTTCTGGGCGCCGGTTTTAATTGTCACTCATGGATACCGGTTTTAAAAGTCCCTGCTGGGCGCCGGTTTTAATAGTCACTCATGGATGCCGGTTTTAAAAGTCCCTGTTGGGCGCCGGTTTTAATAGTCACTCATGGATGCCGGCTTTAAAAGTCCCTTCTGGGCGCCGGCTTTAAAAGTCCCTTCTGGGCGCCGGCTTTAATTGTCACTCATGGATACCGGTTTTAAAAGTCCCTTCTGGGCGCCGGTTTTAATTGTCACTCATGGATACCGGTTTTAAAAGTCCCTGCTGGGCGCCGGTTTTAATAGTCACTCATGGATGCCGGCATTAAAAGTCCCTTCTGGGCGCCGGCTTTAAAAGTCCCTTTTGGGCGCCGGCTTTAATTGTCACTCATGGATACCGGTTTTAAAAGTCCCTTCTGGGCGCCGGTTTTAATTGTCACTCATGGATACCGGTTTTAAAAGTCCCTTCTGGGCGCCGGTTTTAATTGTCACTCATGGATACCGGTTTTAAAAGTCCCTGCTGGGCGCCGGTTTTAATAGTCACTCATGGATGCCGGCTTTAAAAGTCCCTTCTGGGCGCCGGCTTTAATTGTCACTCATGGATACCGGTTTTAAAAGTCCCTTCTGGGCGCCGGTTTTAATTGTCACTCATGGATACCGGTTTTAAAAGTCCCTTCTGGGCGCCGGTTTTAATTGTCACTCATGGATACCGGTTTTAAAAGTCCCTGCTGGGCGCCGGTTTTAATAGTCACTCATGGATGCCGGCATTAAAAGTCCCTTCTGGGCGCCGGCTTTAAAAGTCCCTTCTGGGCGCCGGCTTTAAAAGTCCCTTCTGGGCGCCGGCTTTAATTGTCACTCATGGATGCCGGTAAAAGTCTCTGCTGGGCGCCGGTTTTAATAGTCACTCATGGATGCCGGTTTTAAAAGTCCCTGCTGGGCGCCGGCTTTAAAAGTCCCTTGTGGGCGCCGGCTTTAAAAGTCCCTTCTGGGCGCCGGCTTTAAAAGTCCCTTCTGGGCGCCGGCTTTAAAAGTCCCTTCTGGGCGCCGGCTTTAAAGGTCCCTTCTGGGCGCCGGCTTTAAAAGTCCCTTCTGGGCGCCGGCTTTAAAAGTCCCTTCTGGGCGCCGGCTTTAAAAGTCCCTTCTGGGCGCCGGTTTTAATTGTCACTCATGGATGCCGGTTTTAAAAGTCCCTGCTGGGCGCCGGTTTTAATAGTCACTCATGGATGCCGGCTTTAAAAGTCCCTGCTGGGCGCCGGCTTTAAAAGTCCCTTCTGGGCGCCGGCTTTAATTGTCACTCATGGATACCGGTTTTAAAAGTCCCTTCTGGGCGCCGGTTTTAATTGTCACTCATGGATACCGGTTTTAAAAGTCCCTGCTGGGCGCCGGTTTTAATAGTCACTCATGGATGCCGGCATTAAAAGTCCCTTCTGGGCGCCGGCTTTAAAAGTCCCTTTTGGGCGCCGGCTTTAATTGTCACTCATGGATACCGGTTTTAAAAGTCCCTGCTGGGCGCCGGTTTTAATAGTCACTCATGGATGCCGGCTTTAAAAGTCCCTTCTGGGCGCTGGCTTTAAAAGTCCCTTCTGGGCGCCGGCTTTAATTGTCACTCATGGATACCGGTTTTAAAAGTCCCTTCTGGGCGCCGGTTTTAATTGTCACTCATGGATACCGGTTTTAAAAGTCCCTTCTGGGCGCCGGTTTTAATTGTCACTCATGGATACCGGTTTTAAAAGTCCCTGCTGGGCGCCGGTTTTAATAGTCACTCATGGATGCCGGCATTAAAAGTCCCTTCTGGGCGCCGGCTTTAAAAGTCCCTTCTGGGCGCCGGCTTTAATTGTCACTCATGGATACCGGTTTTAAAAGTCCCTTCTGGGCGCCGGTTTTAATTGTCACTCATGGATACCGGTTTTAAAAATCCCTTCTGGGCGCCGGTTTTAATTGTCACTCATGGATACCGGTTTTAAAAGTCCCTGCTGGGCGCCGGTTTTAATAGTCACTCATGGATGCCGGTTTTAAAGGTCCCTTCTGGGCGCCGGCTTTAAAAGTCCCTTCTGGGCGCCGTTTTTAATTGTCACTCATGGATGCCGGTAAAAGTCTCTGCTGGGCGCCGGTTTTAAAAGTCACTCATGGATGCCGGTTTTAAAAGTCCCTGCTGGGCGCCGGCTTTAAAAGTCCCTTGTGGGCGCCGGTTTTAAAAGTCCCTTCTGGGCGCCGGCTTTAAAAGTCCCTTCTGGGCGCCGGCATTAAAAGTCCCTTCTGGGCGCCAGCTTTAAAAGTCCCTTCTGGGCGCCGGCATTAAAAAGTCCCTTCTGGGCGCCGGCTTTAAAAGTCCCTTCTGGGCGCCGGCATTAAAAGTCCCTTCTGGGCGCCGGCTTTAAAAGTCCCTTCTGGGCGCCGGCTTTAAAAGTCCCTTCTGGGCGCCGGCTTTAATTGTCACTCATGGATACCGGTTTTAAAAGTCCCTTCTGGGCGCCGGTTTTAATTGTCACTCATGGATACCGGTTTTAAAAATCCCTTCTGGGCGCCGGTTTTAATTGTCACTCATGGATGCCGGTTTTAAAAGTCCCTGCTGGGCGCCGGTTTTAATAGTTACTCATGGATGCCGGTTTTAAAAGTCCCTTCTGGGCGCCGGCTTTAAAATTCACTCATGGATACCGGTTTTCAAAGTCCCTTCTGGGCGCCGGCTTTAATTGTCACTCATGGATGCCGGTTTTAAAAGTCCCTGCTGGGCGCCGGTTTTAATAGTTACCCATGGATGCCGGCTTTAAAAGTCCCTTCTGGGCGCCGGCTTTAAAAGTCCCTTCTGGGCACCGGCTTTAAAAGTCCCTTCTGGGCGCCGGCTTTAATTGTCACTCATGGATACCGGTTTTAAAAGTCCCTTCTGGGCGCCGGTTTTAATTGTCACTCATGGATGCCGGTTTTAAAAGTCCCTGCTGGGCGCCGGTTTTAATAGTCACTCATGGATGCCGGTTTTAAAAGTCCCTTCTGGGCGCCGGCTTTAAAAGTCCCTTCTGGGCGCCGGCTTTAATTGTCACTCATGGATACCGGTTTTAAAAGTCCCTTCTGGGCGCCGGTTTTAATTGTCACTCATGGATACCGGTTTTAAAAGTCCCTGCTGGGCTCCGGTTTTAATTGTCACTCATGGATACCGGTTTTAAAAGTCCCTGCTGGGCGCCGGTTTTAATAGTCACTCATGGATGCCGGCATTAAAAGTCCCTTCTGGGCGCCGGCTTTAAAAGTCCCTTTTGGGCGCCGGCTTTAATTGTCACTCATGGATACCAGTTTTAAAAGTCCCTTCTGGGCGCCGGTTTTAATTGTCACTCATGGATACCGGTTTTAAAAGTCCCTTCTGGGCGCCGGTTTTAATTGTCACTCATGGATACCGGTTTTAAAAGTCCCTTCTGGGTGCCGGTTTTAATTGTCACTCATGGATGCCGGTAAAAGTCTCTGCTGGGCGCCGGTTTTAATAGTCACTCATGGATGCCGGCTTTAAAAGTCCCTGCTGGGCGCCGGTTTTAAAAGTCCCTTCTGGGCGCCGGCTTTAAAAGTCCCTTCTGGGCGCCGGCTTTAAAAGTCCCTTCTGGGCGCCGGCTTTAAAAGTCCCTTCTGGGCGCCGGCTTTAAAAGTCCCTTCTGGGCGCCGGCTTTAAAAGTCCCTTCTGGGCGCCGGCTTTAATTTTCACTCATGGATACCGGTTTTAAAAGTCCCTTCTGGGCGCCGGTTTTAATTGTCACTCATGGATACCGGTTTTAAAAGTCCCTGCTGGGCGCCGGTTTTAATAGTCACTCATGGATGCCGGCATTAAAAGTCCCTTCTGGGCGCCGGCTTTAAAAATCCCTTTTGGGCGCCGGCTTTAATTGTCACTCATGGATACCGGTTTTAAAAGTCCCTGCTGGGCGCCGGTTTTAATAGTCACTCATGGATGCCGGCTTTAAAAGTCCCTTCTGGGCGCCGGCTTTAAAAGTCCCTTCTGGGCGCCGGCTTTAATTGTCACTCATGGATACCAGTTTTAAAAGTCCCTTCTGGGCGCCGGTTTTAATTGTCACTCATGGATACCGGTTTTAAAAGTCCCTTCTGGGCGCCGGTTTTAATTGTCACTCATGGATACCGGTTTTAAAAGTCCCTGCTGGGCGCCGGTTTTAATAGTCACTCATGGATGCCGGCATTAAAAGTCCCTTCTGGGCGCCGGCTTTAAAAGTCCCTTCTGGGCGCCGGCTTTAATTGTCACTCATGGATGCCGGTAAAAGTCTCTGCTGGGCGCCGGTTTTAATAGTCACTCATGGATGCCGGTTTTAAAAGTCCCTGCTGGGCGCCGGCTTTAAAAGTCCCTGCTGGGCGCCGGCTTTAAAAGTCCCTGCTGGGCGCCGGCTTTAAAAGTCCCTTGTGGGCGCCGGTTTTAAAAGTCCCTTCTGGGCGCCGGCTTTAAAAGTCCCTTCTGGGCGCCGGCTTTAAAAGTCCCTTCTGGGCGCCGGCTTTAAAAGTCCCTTCTGGGCGCCGGCTTTAATTTTCACTCATGGATACCGGTTTTAAAAGTCCCTTCTGGGCGCCGGTTTTAATTGTCACTCATGGATGCCGGTTTTAAAAGTCCCTGTTGGGCGCCGGTTTTAATAGTCACTCATGGATGCCGGCTTTAAAAGTCCCTTCTGGGCGCCGGCTTTAAAAGTCCCTTCTGGGCGCCGGCTTTAATTGTCACTCATGGATACCGGTTTTAAAAGTCCCTTCTGGGCGCCGGTTTTAATTGTCACTCATGGATACCGGTTTTAAAAGTCCCTGCTGGGCGCCGGTTTTAATAGTCACTCATGGATGCCGGCATTAAAAGTCCCTTCTGGGCGCCGGCTTTAAAAGTCCCTTTTGGGCGCCGGCTTTAATTGTCACTCATGGATACCGGTTTTAAAAGTCCCTTCTGGGCGCCGGTTTTAATTGTCACTCATGGATACCGGTTTTAAAAGTCCCTTCTGGGCGCCGGTTTTAATTGTCACTCATGGATACCGGTTTTAAAAGTCCCTGCTGGGCGCCGGTTTTAATAGTCACTCATGGATGCCGGCTTTAAAAGTCCCTTCTGGGCGCCGGCTTTAAAAGTCCCTTCTGGGCGCCGGCTTTAATTGTCACTCATGGATACCGGTTTTAAAAGTCCCTTCTGGGCGCCGGTTTTAATTGTCACTCATGGATACCGGTTTTAAAAGTCCCTTCTGGGCGCCGGTTTTAATTGTCACTCATGGATGCCGGTTTTAAAAGTCCCTGCTGGGCGCTGGCTTTAAAAGTCCCTTGTGGGCGCCGGTTTTAAAAGTCCCTTGTGGGCGCCGGTTTTAAAAGTCCCTTCTGGGCGCCGGCTTTAAAAGTCCCTTCTGGGCGCCGGCTTTAAAAGTCCCTTCTGGGCGCCGGCTTTAAAAGTCCCTTCTGGGCGCCGGCTTTAAAAGTCCCTTCTGGGCGCCGGCTTTAAAAGTCCCTTCTGGGCGCCGGCTTTAAAAGTCCCTTCTGGGCGCCGGCTTTAAAAGTCCCTTCTGGGCGCCGGCTTTAAAAGTCCCTTCTGGGCGCCGGCTTTAAAAGTCCCTTCTGGGCGCCGGTTTTAATTGTCACTCATGGATGCCGGTTTTAAAAGTCCCTGCTGGGCGCCGGTTTTAATAGTCACTCATGGATGCCGGCTTTAAAAGTCCCTTCTGGGCGCCGGCTTTAAAAGTCCCTTCTGGGCGCCGGCTTTAATTGTCACTCATGGATACCGGTTTTAAAAGTCCCTTCTGGGCGCCGGTTTTAATTGTCACTCATGGATACCGGTTTTAAAAGTCCCTGCTGGGCGCCGGTTTTAATAGTCACTCATGGATGCCGGCATTAAAAGTCCCTTCTGGGCGCCGGCTTTAAAAGTCCCTTCTGGGCGCCGGTTTTAATTGTCACTCATGGATACCGGTTTTAAAAGTCCCTTCTGGGCGCCGGTTTTAATTGTCACTCATGGATACCGGTTTTAAAAGTCCCTGCTGGGCGCCGGTTTTAATAGTCACTCATGGATGCCGGCATTAAAAGTCCCTTCTGGGCGCCGGCTTTAAAAGTCCCTTCTGGGCGCCGGCTTTAATTGTCACTCATGGATACCGGTTTTAAAAGTCCCTTCTGGGCGCCGGTTTTAATTGTCACTCATGGATACCGGTTTTAAAAATCCCTTCTGGGCGCCGGTTTTAATTGTCACTCATGGATACCGGTTTTAAAAGTCCCTGCTGGGCGCCGGTTTTAATAGTCACTCATGGATGCCGGTTTTAAAGGTCCCTTCTGGGCGCCGGCTTTAAAAGTCCCTTCTGGGCGCCGTTTTTAATTGTCACTCATGGATGCCGGTAAAAGTCTCTGCTGGGCGCCGGTTTTAAAAGTCACTCATGGATGCCGGTTTTAAAAGTCCCTGCTGGGCGCCGGCTTTAAAAGTCCCTTGTGGGCGCCGGTTTTAAAAGTCCCTTCTGGGCGCCGGCTTTAAAAGTCCCTTCTGGGCGCCGGCATTAAAAGTCCCTTCTGGGCGCCAGCTTTAAAAGTCCCTTCTGGGCGCCGGCATTAAAAAGTCCCTTCTGGGCGCCGGCTTTAAAAGTCCCTTCTGGGCGCCGGCATTAAAAGTCCCTTCTGGGCGCCGGCTTTAAAAGTCCCTTCTGGGCGCCGGCTTTAAAAGTCCCTTCTGGGCGCCGGCTTTAATTGTCACTCATGGATACCGGTTTTAAAAGTCCCTTCTGGGCGCCGGTTTTAATTGTCACTCATGGATACCGGTTTTAAAAATCCCTTCTGGGCGCCGGTTTTAATTGTCACTCATGGATGCCGGTTTTAAAAGTCCCTGCTGGGCGCCGGTTTTAATAGTTACTCATGGATGCCGGTTTTAAAAGTCCCTTCTGGGCGCCGGCTTTAAAATTCACTCATGGATACCGGTTTTCAAAGTCCCTTCTGGGCGCCGGCTTTAATTGTCACTCATGGATGCCGGTTTTAAAAGTCCCTGCTGGGCGCCGGTTTTAATAGTTACCCATGGATGCCGGCTTTAAAAGTCCCTTCTGGGCGCCGGCTTTAAAAGTCCCTTCTGGGCACCGGCTTTAAAAGTCCCTTCTGGGCGCCGGCTTTAATTGTCACTCATGGATACCGGTTTTAAAAGTCCCTTCTGGGCGCCGGTTTTAATTGTCACTCATGGATGCCGGTTTTAAAAGTCCCTGCTGGGCGCCGGTTTTAATAGTCACTCATGGATGCCGGTTTTAAAAGTCCCTTCTGGGCGCCGGCTTTAAAAGTCCCTTCTGGGCGCCGGCTTTAATTGTCACTCATGGATACCGGTTTTAAAAGTCCCTTCTGGGCGCCGGTTTTAATTGTCACTCATGGATACCGGTTTTAAAAGTCCCTGCTGGGCTCCGGTTTTAATTGTCACTCATGGATACCGGTTTTAAAAGTCCCTGCTGGGCGCCGGTTTTAATAGTCACTCATGGATGCCGGCATTAAAAGTCCCTTCTGGGCGCCGGCTTTAAAAGTCCCTTTTGGGCGCCGGCTTTAATTGTCACTCATGGATACCAGTTTTAAAAGTCCCTTCTGGGCGCCGGTTTTAATTGTCACTCATGGATACCGGTTTTAAAAGTCCCTTCTGGGCGCCGGTTTTAATTGTCACTCATGGATACCGGTTTTAAAAGTCCCTTCTGGGTGCCGGTTTTAATTGTCACTCATGGATGCCGGTAAAAGTCTCTGCTGGGCGCCGGTTTTAATAGTCACTCATGGATGCCGGCTTTAAAAGTCCCTGCTGGGCGCCGGTTTTAAAAGTCCCTTCTGGGCGCCGGCTTTAAAAGTCCCTTCTGGGCGCCGGCTTTAAAAGTCCCTTCTGGGCGCCGGCTTTAAAAGTCCCTTCTGGGCGCCGGCTTTAAAAGTCCCTTCTGGGCGCCGGCTTTAAAAGTCCCTTCTGGGCGCCGGCTTTAATTTTCACTCATGGATACCGGTTTTAAAAGTCCCTTCTGGGCGCCGGTTTTAATTGTCACTCATGGATACCGGTTTTAAAAGTCCCTGCTGGGCGCCGGTTTTAATAGTCACTCATGGATGCCGGCATTAAAAGTCCCTTCTGGGCGCCGGCTTTAAAAATCCCTTTTGGGCGCCGGCTTTAATTGTCACTCATGGATACCGGTTTTAAAAGTCCCTGCTGGGCGCCGGTTTTAATAGTCACTCATGGATGCCGGCTTTAAAAGTCCCTTCTGGGCGCCGGCTTTAAAAGTCCCTTCTGGGCGCCGGCTTTAATTGTCACTCATGGATACCAGTTTTAAAAGTCCCTTCTGGGCGCCGGTTTTAATTGTCACTCATGGATACCGGTTTTAAAAGTCCCTTCTGGGCGCCGGTTTTAATTGTCACTCATGGATACCGGTTTTAAAAGTCCCTGCTGGGCGCCGGTTTTAATAGTCACTCATGGATGCCGGCATTAAAAGTCCCTTCTGGGCGCCGGCTTTAAAAGTCCCTTCTGGGCGCCGGCTTTAATTGTCACTCATGGATGCCGGTAAAAGTCTCTGCTGGGCGCCGGTTTTAATAGTCACTCATGGATGCCGGTTTTAAAAGTCCCTGCTGGGCGCCGGCTTTAAAAGTCCCTGCTGGGCGCCGGCTTTAAAAGTCCCTGCTGGGCGCCGGCTTTAAAAGTCCCTTGTGGGCGCCGGTTTTAAAAGTCCCTTCTGGGCGCCGGCTTTAAAAGTCCCTTCTGGGCGCCGGCTTTAAAAGTCCCTTCTGGGCGCCGGCTTTAAAAGTCCCTTCTGGGCGCCGGCTTTAATTTTCACTCATGGATACCGGTTTTAAAAGTCCCTTCTGGGCGCCGGTTTTAATTGTCACTCATGGATGCCGGTTTTAAAAGTCCCTGTTGGGCGCCGGTTTTAATAGTCACTCATGGATGCCGGCTTTAAAAGTCCCTTCTGGGCGCCGGCTTTAAAAGTCCCTTCTGGGCGCCGGCTTTAATTGTCACTCATGGATACCGGTTTTAAAAGTCCCTTCTGGGCGCCGGTTTTAATTGTCACTCATGGATACCGGTTTTAAAAGTCCCTGCTGGGCGCCGGTTTTAATAGTCACTCATGGATGCCGGCATTAAAAGTCCCTTCTGGGCGCCGGCTTTAAAAGTCCCTTTTGGGCGCCGGCTTTAATTGTCACTCATGGATACCGGTTTTAAAAGTCCCTTCTGGGCGCCGGTTTTAATTGTCACTCATGGATACCGGTTTTAAAAGTCCCTTCTGGGCGCCGGTTTTAATTGTCACTCATGGATACCGGTTTTAAAAGTCCCTGCTGGGCGCCGGTTTTAATAGTCACTCATGGATGCCGGCTTTAAAAGTCCCTTCTGGGCGCCGGCTTTAAAAGTCCCTTCTGGGCGCCGGCTTTAATTGTCACTCATGGATACCGGTTTTAAAAGTCCCTTCTGGGCGCCGGTTTTAATTGTCACTCATGGATACCGGTTTTAAAAGTCCCTTCTGGGCGCCGGTTTTAATTGTCACTCATGGATGCCGGTTTTAAAAGTCCCTGCTGGGCGCTGGCTTTAAAAGTCCCTTGTGGGCGCCGGTTTTAAAAGTCCCTTGTGGGCGCCGGTTTTAAAAGTCCCTTCTGGGCGCCGGCTTTAAAAGACCCTTCTGGGCGCCGGCTTTAAAAGTCCCTTCTGGGCGCCGGCTTTAAAAGTCCCTTCTGGGCGCCGGCTTTAAAAGTCCCTTCTGGGCGCCGGCTTTAAAAGTCCCTTCTGGGCGCCGGCTTTAAAAGTCCCTTCTGGGCGCCGGCTTTAAAAGTCCCTTCTGGGCGCCGGCTTTAAAAGTCCCTTCTGGGCGCCGGCTTTAAAAGTCCCTTCTGGGCGCCGGTTTTAATTGTCACTCATGGATGCCGGTTTTAAAAGTCCCTGCTGGGCGCCGGTTTTAATAGTCACTCATGGATGCCGGCTTTAAAAGTCCCTTCTGGGCGCCGGCTTTAAAAGTCCCTTCTGGGCGCCGGCTTTAATTGTCACTCATGGATACCGGTTTTAAAAGTCCCTTCTGGGCGCCGGTTTTAATTGTCACTCATGGATACCGGTTTTAAAAGTCCCTGCTGGGCGCCGGTTTTAATAGTCACTCATGGATGCCGGCATTAAAAGTCCCTTCTGGGCGCCGGCTTTAAAAGTCCCTTCTGGGCGCCGGTTTTAATTGTCACTCATGGATACCGGTTTTAAAAGTCCCTTCTGGGCGCCGGTTTTAATTGTCACTCATGGATACCGGTTTTAAAAGTCCCTGCTGGGCGCCGGTTTTAATAGTCACTCATGGATGCCGGTTTTAAAAGTCCCTGTTGGGCGCCGGTTTTAATAGTCACTCATGGATGCCGGCTTTAAAAGTCCCTTCTGGGCGCCGGCTTTAAAAGTCCCTTCTGGGCGCCGGCTTTAATTGTCACTCATGGATACCGGTTTTAAAAGTCCCTTCTGGGCGCCGGTTTTAATTGTCACTCATGGATACCGGTTTTAAAAGTCCCTGCTGGGCGCCGGTTTTAATAGTCACTCATGGATGCCGGCATTAAAAGTCCCTTCTGGGCGCCGGCTTTAAAAGTCCCTTTTGGGCGCCGGCTTTAATTGTCACTCATGGATACCGGTTTTAAAAGTCCCTTCTGGGCGCCGGTTTTAATTGTCACTCATGGATACCGGTTTTAAAAGTCCCTTCTGGGCGCCGGTTTTAATTGTCACTCATGGATACCGGTTTTAAAAGTCCCTGCTGGGCGCCGGTTTTAATAGTCACTCATGGATGCCGGCTTTAAAAGTCCCTTCTGGGCGCCGGCTTTAATTGTCACTCATGGATACCGGTTTTAAAAGTCCCTTCTGGGCGCCGGTTTTAATTGTCACTCATGGATACCGGTTTTAAAAGTCCCTTCTGGGCGCCGGTTTTAATTGTCACTCATGGATACCGGTTTTAAAAGTCCCTGCTGGGCGCCGGTTTTAATAGTCACTCATGGATGCCGGCATTAAAAGTCCCTTCTGGGCGCCGGCTTTAAAAGTCCCTTCTGGGCGCCGGCTTTAATTGTCACTCATGGATGCCGGTAAAAGTCTCTGCTGGGCGCCGGTTTTAATAGTCACTCATGGATGCCGGCTTTAAAAGTCCCTTGTGGGCGCCGGCTTTAAAAGTCCCTTCTGGGCGCCGGCTTTAAAAGTCCCTTCTGGGCGCCGGCTTTAAAAGTCCCTTCTGGGCGCCGGCTTTAAAAGTCCCTTCTGGGCGCCGGCTTTAAAAGTCCCTTCTGGGCGCCGGCTTTAAAAGTCCCTTCTGGGCGCCGGTTTTAATTGTCACTCATGGATGCCGGTTTTAAAAGTCCCTGCTGGGCGCCGGTTTTAATAGTCACTCATGGATGCCGGCTTTAAAAGTCCCTGCTGGGCGCCGGCTTTAAAAGTCCCTTCTGGGCGCCGGCTTTAATTGTCACTCATGGATACCGGTTTTAAAAGTCCCTTCTGGGCGCCGGTTTTAATAGTCACTCATGGATGCCGGCATTAAAAGTCCCTTCTGGGCGCCGGCTTTAAAAGTCCCTTTTGGGCGCCGGCTTTAATTGTCACTCATGGATACCGGTTTTAAAAGTCCCTTCTGGGCGCCGGTTTTAATTGTCACTCATGGATACCGGTTTTAAAAGTCCCTTCTGGGCGCCGGTTTTAATTGTCACTCATGGATACCGGTTTTAAAAGTCCCTGCTGGGCGCCGGTTTTAAAAGTCCCTTCTGGGCGCCGGCTTTAATTGTCACTCATGGATACCGGTTTTAAAAGTCCCTTCTGGGCGCCGGTTTTAATTGTCACTCATGGATGCCGGCTTTAAAAGTCCCTTCTGGGCGCCGGCTTTAAAAGTCCCTTCTGGGCGCCGGCTTTAATTGTCACTCATGGATACCGGTTTTAAAAGTCCCTTCTGGGCGCCGGTTTTAATTGTCACTCATGGATACCGGTTTTAAAAGTCCCTTCTGGGCGCCGGTTTTAATTGTCACTCATGGATGCCGGTTTTAAAAGTCCCTGCTGGGCGCTGGCTTTAAAAGTCCCTTGTGGGCGCCGGTTTTAAAAGTCCCTTGTGGGCGCCGGTTTTAAAAGTCCCTTCTGGGCGCCGGCTTTAAAAGTCCCTTCTGGGCGCCGGCTTTAAAAGTCCCTTCTGGGCGCCGGCTTTAAAAGTCCCTTCTGGGCGCCGGCTTTAAAAGTCCCTTCTGGGCGCCGGCTTTAAAAGTCCCTTCTGGGCGCCGGCTTTAAAAGTCCCTTCTGGGCGCCGGCTTTAAAAGTCCCTTCTGGGCGCCGGTTTTAATTGTCACTCATGGATGCCGGTTTTAAAAGTCCCTGCTGGGCGCCGGTTTTAATAGTCACTCATGGATGCCGGCTTTAAAAGTCCCTTCTGGGCGCCGGCTTTAAAAGTCCCTTCTGGGCGCCGGCTTTAATTGTCACTCATGGATACCGGTTTTAAAAGTCCCTTCTGGGCGCCGGTTTTAATTGTCACTCATGGATACCGGTTTTAAAAGTCCCTGCTGGGCGCCGGTTTTAATAGTCACTCATGGATGCCGGCATTAAAAGTCCCTTCTGGGCGCCGGCTTTAAAAGTCCCTTCTGGGCGCCGGTTTTAATTGTCACTCATGGATACCGGTTTTAAAAGTCCCTTCTGGGCGCCGGTTTTAATTGTCACTCATGGATACCGGTTTTAAAAGTCCCTGCTGGGCGCCGGTTTTAATAGTCACTCATGGATGCCGGTTTTAAAAGTCCCTGTTGGGCGCCGGTTTTAATAGTCACTCATGGATGCCGGCTTTAAAAGTCCCTTCTGGGCGCCGGCTTTAAAAGTCCCTTCTGGGCGCCGGCTTTAATTGTCACTCATGGATACCGGTTTTAAAAGTCCCTTCTGGGCGCCGGTTTTAATTGTCACTCATGGATACCGGTTTTAAAAGTCCCTGCTGGGCGCCGGTTTTAATAGTCACTCATGGATGCCGGCATTAAAAGTCCCTTCTGGGCGCCGGCTTTAAAAGTCCCTTTTGGGCGCCGGCTTTAATTGTCACTCATGGATACCGGTTTTAAAAGTCCCTTCTGGGCGCCGGTTTTAATTGTCACTCATGGATACCGGTTTTAAAAGTCCCTTCTGGGCGCCGGTTTTAATTGTCACTCATGGATACCGGTTTTAAAAGTCCCTGCTGGGCGCCGGTTTTAATAGTCACTCATGGATGCCGGCTTTAAAAGTCCCTTCTGGGCGCCGGCTTTAATTGTCACTCATGGATACCGGTTTTAAAAGTCCCTTCTGGGCGCCGGTTTTAATTGTCACTCATGGATACCGGTTTTAAAAGTCCCTTCTGGGCGCCGGTTTTAATTGTCACTCATGGATACCGGTTTTAAAAGTCCCTGCTGGGCGCCGGTTTTAATAGTCACTCATGGATGCCGGCATTAAAAGTCCCTTCTGGGCGCCGGCTTTAAAAGTCCCTTCTGGGCGCCGGCTTTAATTGTCACTCATGGATGCCGGTAAAAGTCTCTGCTGGGCGCCGGTTTTAATAGTCACTCATGGATGCCGGTTTTAAAAGTCCCTGCTGGGCGCCGGCTTTAAAAGTCCCTTGTGGGCGCCGGCTTTAAAAGTCCCTTCTGGGCGCCGGCTTTAAAAGTCCCTTCTGGGCGCCGGCTTTAAAAGTCCCTTCTGGGCGCCGGCTTTAAAAGTCCCTTCTGGGCGCCGGCTTTAAAAGTCCCTTCTGGGCGCCGGCTTTAAAAGTCCCTTCTGGGCGCCGGCTTTAAAAGTCCCTTCTGGGCGCCGGTTTTAATTGTCACTCATGGATGCCGGTTTTAAAAGTCCCTGCTGGGCGCCGGTTTTAATAGTCACTCATGGATGCCGGCTTTAAAAGTCCCTGCTGGGCGCCGGCTTTAAAAGTCCCTTCTGGGCGCCGGCTTTAATTGTCACTCATGGATACCGGTTTTAAAAGTCCCTTCTGGGCGCCGGTTTTAATTGTCACTCATGGATACCGGTTTTAAAAGTCCCTGCTGGGCGCCGGTTTTAATAGTCACTCATGGATGCCGGCATTAAAAGTCCCTTCTGGGCGCCGGCTTTAAAAGTCCCTTTTGGGCGCCGGCTTTAATTGTCACTCATGGATACCGGTTTTAAAAGTCCCTGCTGGGCGCCGGTTTTAATAGTCACTCATGGATGCCGGCTTTAAAAGTCCCTTCTGGGCGCCGGCTTTAAAAGTCCCTTCTGGGCGCCGGCTTTAATTGTCACTCATGGATACCGGTTTTAAAAGTCCCTTCTGGGCGCCGGTTTTAATTGTCACTCATGGATACCGGTTTTAAAAGTCCCTTCTGGGCGCCGGTTTTAATTGTCACTCATGGATACCGGTTTTAAAAGTCCCTGCTGGGCGCCGGTTTTAATAGTCACTCATGGATGCCGGCATTAAAAGTCCCTTCTGGGCGCCGGCTTTAAAAGTCCCTTCTGGGCGCCGGCTTTAATTGTCACTCATGGATACCGGTTTTAAAAGTCCCTTCTGGGCGCCGGTTTTAATTGTCACTCATGGATACCGGTTTTAAAAATCCCTTCTGGGCGCCGGTTTTAATTGTCACTCATGGATACCGGTTTTAAAAGTCCCTGCTGGGCGCCGGTTTTAAAAGTCACTCATGGATGCCGGTTTTAAAAGTCCCTGCTGGGCGCCGGCTTTAAAAGTCCCTTGTGGGCGCCGGTTTTAAAAGTCCCTTCTGGGCGCCGGCTTTAAAAGTCCCTTCTGGGCGCCGGCATTAAAAGTCCCTTCTGGGCGCCAGCTTTAAAAGTCCCTTCTGGGCGCCGGCATTAAAAAGTCCCTTCTGGGCGCCGGCTTTAAAAGTCCCTTGTGGGCGCCGGCTTTAAAAGTCCCTTCTGGGCGCCGGCTTTAAAAGTCCCTTCTGGGCGCCGGCTTTAAAAGTCCCTTCTGGGCGCCGGCTTTAAAAGTCCCTTCTGGGCGCCGGCTTTAAAAGTCCCTTCTGGGCGCCGGCTTTAAAAGTCCCTTCTGGGCGCCGGCTTTAAAAGTCCCTTCTGGGCGCCGGTTTTAATTGTCACTCATGGATGCCGGTTTTAAAAGTCCCTGCTGGGCGCCGGTTTTAATAGTCACTCATGGATGCCGGCTTTAAAAGTCCCTGCTGGGCGCCGGCTTTAAAAGTCCCTTCTGGGCGCCGGCTTTAATTGTCACTCATGGATACCGGTTTTAAAAGTCCCTTCTGGGCGCCGGTTTTAATTGTCACTCATGGATACCGGTTTTAAAAGTCCCTGCTGGGCGCCGGTTTTAATAGTCACTCATGGATGCCGGCATTAAAAGTCCCTTCTGGGCGCCGGCTTTAAAAGTCCCTTTTGGGCGCCGGCTTTAATTGTCACTCATGGATACCGGTTTTAAAAGTCCCTGCTGGGCGCCGGTTTTAATAGTCACTCATGGATGCCGGCTTTAAAAGTCCCTTCTGGGCGCCGGCTTTAAAAGTCCCTTCTGGGCGCCGGCTTTAATTGTCACTCATGGATACCGGTTTTAAAAGTCCCTTCTGGGCGCCGGTTTTAATTGTCACTCATGGATACCGGTTTTAAAAGTCCCTTCTGGGCGCCGGTTTTAATTGTCACTCATGGATACCGGTTTTAAAAGTCCCTGCTGGGCGCCGGTTTTAATAGTCACTCATGGATGCCGGCATTAAAAGTCCCTTCTGGGCGCCGGCTTTAAAAGTCCCTTCTGGGCGCCGGCTTTAATTGTCACTCATGGATACCGGTTTTAAAAGTCCCTTCTGGGCGCCGGTTTTAATTGTCACTCATGGATACCGGTTTTAAAAATCCCTTCTGGGCGCCGGTTTTAATTGTCACTCATGGATACCGGTTTTAAAAGTCCCTGCTGGGCGCCGGTTTTAAAAGTCACTCATGGATGCCGGTTTTAAAAGTCCCTGCTGGGCGCCGGCTTTAAAAGTCCCTTGTGGGCGCCGGTTTTAAAAGTCCCTTCTGGGCGCCGGCTTTAAAAGTCCCTTCTGGGCGCCGGCATTAAAAGTCCCTTCTGGGCGCCAGCTTTAAAAGTCCCTTCTGGGCGCCGGCATTAAAAAGTCCCTTCTGGGCGCCGGCTTTAAAAGTCCCTTCTGGGCGCCGGCATTAAAAGTCCCTTCTGGGCGCCGGCTTTAAAAGTCCCTTCTGGGCGCCGGCTTTAAAAGTCCCTTCTGGGCGCCGGCTTTAAAAGTCCCTTCTGGGCGCCGGCTTTAAAAGTCCCTTCTGGGCGCCGGCTTTAAAAGTCCCTTCTGGGCGCCGGCTTTAAAAGTCTCTTCTGGGCGCCGGCTTTAAAATTCACTCATGGATACCGGTTTTAAGGCGCCGGCTTTAATTGTCACTCATGGATGCCGGTTTTAAAAGTCCCTGCTGGCCGCCGGTTTTAATAGTTACTCATGGATGCCGGCTTTAAAAGTCCCTTCTGGGCGCCGGCTTTAAAAGTCCCTTCTGGGCACCGGCTTTAAAAGTCCCTTATGGGCGCCGGCTTTAATTGTCACTCATGGATGCCGGTTTTAAAAGTCCCTGCTGGGCGCCGGTTTTAATAGTCACTCATGGATGCCGGTTTTAAAAGTCCCTGCTGGGCGCCGGCTTTAAAAGTCCCTTGTGGGCGCCGGTTTTAAAAGTCCCTTCTGGGCGCCAGCTTTAAAAGTCCCTTCTGGGCGCCAGCTTTAAAAGTCCCTTCTGGGCGCCAGCTTTAAAAGTCCCTTCTGGGCGCCAGCTTTAAAAGTCCCTTCTGGGTGCCGGCTTTAAAAGTCCCTTCTGGGCGCCGGCTTTAAAAGTCCCTTCTGGGCGCCGGCTTTAAAAGTCCCTTCTGGGCGCCGGCTTTAAAAGTCCCTTCTGGGCGCCGGCTTTAAAAGTCCCTTCTGGGCGCCGGCTTTAATTTTCACTCATGGATACCGGTTTTAAAAGTCCCTTCTGGGCGCCGGTTTTAATTGTCACTCATGGATGCCGGTTTTAAAAGTCCCTGCTGGGCGCCGGTTTTAATAGTCACTCATGGATGCCGGCTTTAAAAGTCCCTTCTGGGCGCCGGCTTTAAAAGTCCCTTCTGGGCGCCGGCTTTAATTGTCACTCATGGATACCGGTTTTAAAAGTCCCTTCTGGGCGCCGGTTTTAATTGTCACTCATGGATACCGGTTTTAAAAGTCCCTGCTGGGCGCCGGTTTTAATAGTCACTCATGGATGCCGGCATTAAAAGTCCCTTCTGGGCGCCGGCTTTAAAAGTCCCTTCTGGGCGCCGGTTTTAATTGTCACTCATGGATACCGGTTTTAAAAGTCCCTTCTGGGCGCCGGTTTTAATTGTCACTCATGGATACCGGTTTTAAAAGTCCCTGCTGGGCGCCGGTTTTAATAGTCACTCATGGATGCCGGCTTTAAAAGTCCCTTCTGGGCGCCGGCTTTAAAAGTCCCTTCTGGGCGCCGGCTTTAATTGTCACTCATGGATACCGGTTTTAAAAGTCCCTTCTGGGCGCCGGTTTTAATTGTCACTCATGGATACCGGTTTTAAAAGTCCCTGCTGGGCGCCGGTTTTAATAGTCACTCATGGATGCCGGCATTAAAAGTCCCTTCTGGGCGCCGGCTTTAAAAGTCCCTTCTGGGCGCCGGCTTTAATTGTCACTCATGGATGCCGGTAAATGTCTCTGCTGGGCGCCGGTTTTAATAGTCACTCATGGAAGCCGGTTTTAAAAGTCCCTGCTGGGCGCCGGCTTTAAAAGTCCCTTGTGGGCGCCGGTTTTAAAAGTCCCTTCTGGGCGCCGGCTTTAAAAGTCCCTTCTGGGCGCCGGCTTTAAAAGTCCCTTCTGGGCGCCGGCTTTAAAAGTCCCTTCTGGGCGCCGGCTTTAAAAGTCCCTTCTGGGCGCCGGCTTTAATTTTCACTCATGGATACCGGTTTTAAAAGTCCCTTCTGGGCGCCGGTTTTAATTGTCACTCATGGATGCCGGTTTTAAAAGTCCCTGTTGGGCGCCGGTTTTAATAGTCACTCATGGATGCCGGCTTTAAAAGTCCCTTCTGGGCGCCGGCTTTAAAAGTCCCTTCTGGGCGCCGGCTTTAATTGTCACTCATGGATACCGGTTTTAAAAGTCCCTTCTGGGCGCCGGTTTTAATTGTCACTCATGGATACCGGTTTTAAAAGTCCCTGCTGGGCGCCGGTTTTAATAGTCACTCATGGATGCCGGCATTAAAAGTCCCTTCTGGGCGCCGGCTTTACAAGTCCCTTTTGGGCGCCGGCTTTAATTGTCACTCATGGATACCGGTTTTAAAAGTCCCTTCTGGGTGCCGGTTTTAATTGTCACTCATGGATACCGGTTTTAAAAGTCCCTTCTGGGCGCCGGTTTTAATTGTCACTCATGGATACCGGTTTTAAAAGTCCCTGCTGGGCGCCGGTTTTAATAGTCACTCATGGATGCCGGCTTTAAAAGTCCCTTCTGGGCGCCGGCTTTAAAAGTCCCTTCTGGGCGCCGGCTTTAATTGTCACTCATGGATACCGGTTTTAAAAGTCCCTGCTGGGCGCCGGTTTTAATAGTCACTCATGGATGCCGGCATTAAAAGTCCCTTCTGGGCGCCGGCTTTAAAAGTCCCTTCTGGGCGCCGGCTTTAATTGTCACTCATGGATGCCGGTAAAAGTCTCTGCTGGGCGCCGGTTTTAAAAGTCACTCATGGATGCCGGTTTTAAAAGTCCCTACTGGGCGCCGGCTTTAAAAGTCCCTTGTGGGCGCCGGTTTTAAAAGTCCCTTCTGGGCGCCGGCTTTAAAAGTCCCTTCTGGGCGCCGGCTTTAAAAGTCCCTTCTGGGCGCCGGCTTTAAAAGTCCCTTCTGGGCGCCGGCTTTAAAAGTCCCTTCTGGGCGCCGGCTTTAAAAGTCCCTTCTGGGCGCCGGTTTTAATTGTCACTCATGGATGCCGGTTTTAAAAGTCCCTGCTGGGCGCCGGTTTTAATAGTCACTCATGGATGCCGGCTTTAAAAGTCCCTTCTGGGCGCCGGCTTTAAAAGTCCCTTCTGGGCGCCGGCTTTAATTGTCACTCATGGATACCGGTTTTAAAAGTCCCTTCTGGGCGCCGGTTTTAATTGTCACTCATGGATACCGGTTTTAAAAGTCCCTGCTGGGCGCCGGTTTTAATAGTCACTCATGGATGCCGGCATTAAAAGTCCCTTCTGGGCGCCGGCTTTAAAAGTCCCTTTTGGGCGCCGGCTTTAATTGTCACTCATGGATACCGGTTTTAAAAGTCCCTTCTGGGCGCCGGTTTTAATTGTCACTCATGGATACCGGTTTTAAAAGTCCCTTCTGGGCGCCGGTTTTAATTGTCACTCATGGATACCGGTTTTAAAAGTCCCTGCTGGGCGCCGGTTTTAATAGTCACTCATGGATGCCGGCTTTAAAAGTCCCTTCTGGGCGCCGGCTTTAAAAGTCCCTTCTGGGCTCCGGCTTTAATTGTCACTCATGGATACCGGTTTTAAATGTCCCTTCTGGGCGCCGGTTTTAATTGTCACTCATGGATACCGGTTTTAAAAGTCCCTTCTGGGCGCCGGTTTTAATTGTCACTCATGGATACCGGTTTTAAAAGTCCCTGCTGGGCGCCGGTTTAATAATAGTCACTCATGGATGCCGGCATTAAAAGTCCCTTCTGGGCGCCGGCTTTAAAAGTCCCTTTTGGGCGCCGGCTTTAATTGTCACTCATGGATACCGGTTTTAAAAGTCCCTTCTGGGCGCCGGTTTTAATTGTCACTCATGGATACCGGTTTTAAAAGTCCCTGCTGGGCGCCGGTTTTAATAGTCACTCATGGATGCCGGCTTTAAAAGTCCCTTCTGGGCGCCGGCTTTAATTGTCACTCATGGATACCGGTTTTAAAAGTCCCTTCTGGGCGCCGGTTTTAATTGTCACTCATGGATACCGGTTTTAAAAGTCCCTGCTGGGCGCCGGTTTTAATAGTCACTCATGGATGCCGGCATTAAAAGTCCCTTCTGGGCGCCGGCTTTAATTGTCACTCATGGATACCGGTTTTAAAAGTCCCTGCTGGGCGCCGGTTTTAATAGTCACTCATGGATGCCGGCATTAAAAGTCCCTTCTGGGCGCCGGCTTTAATTGTCACTCATGGATGCCGGTAAAAGTCTCTGCTGGGCGCCGGTTTTAATAGTCACTCATGGATGCCGGTTTTAAAAGTCCCTGCTGGGCGCCGGCTTTAAAAGTCCCTTGTGGGCGCCAGTTTTAAAAGTCCCTTCTGGGCGCCGGCTTTAAAAGTCCCTTCTGGGCGCCGGCTTTAAAAGTCCCTTCTGGGCGCCGGCTTTAAAAGTCCCTTCTGGGCGCCGGCATTAAAAGTCCCTTCTGGGCGCCGGCTTTAAAAGTCCCTTCTGGGCGCCGGTTTTAATTGTCACTCATGGATGCCGGTTTTAAAAGTCCCTGCTGGGCGCCGGTTTTAATAGTCACTCATGGATGCCGGCTTTAAAAGTCCCTTCTGGGCGCCGGCTTTAAAAGTCCCTTCTGGGCGCCGGCTTTAATTGTCACTCATGGATACCGGTTTTAAAAGTCCCTTCTGGGCGCCGGTTTTAATTGTCACTTATGGATACCGGTTTTAAAAGTCCCTGCTGGGCGCCGGTTTTAATAGTCACTCATGGATGCCGGCATTAAAAGTCCTTTCTGGGCGCCGGCTTGGGCGCCGGCTTTAATTGTCACTCATGGATACCGGTTTTAAAAGTCCCTTCTGGGCGCCGGTTTTAATTGTCACTCATGGATACCGGTTTTAAAAGTCCCTTCTGGGCGCCGGTTTTAATTGTCACTCATGGATACCTGTTTTAAAAGTCCCTGCTGGGCGCCGGTTTTAATAGTCACTCATGGATGCCGGCTTTAAAAGTCCCTTCTGGGCGCCGGCTTTAAAAGTCCCTTCTGGGCGCCGGCTTTAATTGTCACTCATGGATACCGGTTTTAAAAGTCCCTTCTGGGCGCCGGTTTTAATTGTCACTCATGGATACCGGTTTTAAAAGTCCCTTCTGGGCGCCGGTTTTAATTGTCACTCATGGATACCGGTTTTAAAAGTCCCTGCTGGGCGCCGGTTTTAATAGTCACTCATGGATGCTGGCATTAAAAGTCCCTTCTGGGCGCCGGCTTTAAAAGTCCCTTCTGGGCGCCGGCTTTAATTGTCACTCATGGATACCGGTTTTAAAAGTCCCTTCTGGGCGCCGGTTTTAATTGTCACTCATGGATACCGGTTTTAAAAATCCCTTCTGGGCGCCGGTTTTAATAGTCACTCATGGATGCCGGTTTTAAAGGTCCCTTCTGGGCGCCGGCTTTAAAAGTCCCTTCTGGGCGCCGTTTTTAATTGTCACTCATGGATGCCGGTAAAAGTCTCTGCTGGGCGCCGGTTTTAAAAGTCACTCATGGATGCCGGTTTTAAAAGTCCCTGCTGGGCGCCGGTTTTAAAAGTCCCTGCTGGGCGCCGGCTTTAAAAGTCCCTTGTGGGCGCCGGTTTTAAAAGTCCCTTCTGGGCGCCGGCTTTAAAAGTCCCTTCTGGGCGCCGGCATTAAAAGTCCCTTCTGGGCGCCGGCTTTAAAAGTCCCTTCTGGGCGCCGGCATTAAAAAGTCCCTTCTGGGCGCCGGCTTTAAAAGTCCCTTCTGGGCGCCGGCATTAAAAGTCCCTTCTGGGCGCCGGCTTTAAAAGTCCCTTCTGGGCGCCGGCTTTAAAAGTCCCTTCTGGGCGCCGGCTTTAAAAGTCCCTTCTGGGCGCCGGCTTTAAAAGTCCCTTCTGGGCGCCGGCTTTAAAAGTCCCTTCTGGGCGCCGGCTTTAAAAGTCCCTTCTGGGCGCCGGCTTTAAAAGTCCCTTCTGGGCGCCGGCTTTAAAAGTCCCTTCTGGGCGCCGGCTTTAAAATTCACTCATGGATACCGGTTTTAAGGCGCCGGCTTTAATTGTCACTCATGGATGCCGGTTTTAAAAGTCCCTGCTGGCCGCCGGTTTTAATAGTTACTCATGGATGCCGGCTTTAAAAGTCCCTTCTGGGCGCCGGCTTTAAAAGTCCCTTCTGGGCACCGGCTTTAAAAGTCCCTTATGGGCGCCGGCTTTAATTGTCACTCATGGATGCCGGTTTTAAAAGTCCCTGCTGGGCGCCGGTTTTAATAGTCACTCATGGATGCCGGTTTTAAAAGTCCCTGCTGGGCGCCGGCTTTAAAAGTCCCTTGTGGGCGCCGGTTTTAAAAGTCCCTTCTGGGCGCCAGCTTTAAAAGTCCCTTCTGGGCGCCAGCTTTAAAAGTCCCTTCTGGGCGCCGGCTTTAAAAGTCCCTTCTGGGCGCCGGCTTTAAAAGTCCCTTCTGGGCGCCGGCTTTAAAAGTCCCTTCTGGGCGCCGGCTTTAAAAGTCCCTTCTGGGCGCCGGCTTTAAAAGTCCCTTCTGGGCGCCGGCTTTAATTTTCACTCATGGATACCGGTTTTAAAAGTCCCTTCTGGGCGCCGGTTTTAATTGTCACTCATGGATGCCGGTTTTAAAAGTCCCTGCTGGGCGCCGGTTTTAATAGTCACTCATGGATGCCGGCTTTAAAAGTCCCTTCTGGGCGCCGGCTTTAAAAGTCCCTTCTGGGCGCCGGCTTTAATTGTCACTCATGGATACCGGTTTTAAAAGTCCCTTCTGGGCGCCGGTTTTAATTGTCACTCATGGATACCGGTTTTAAAAGTCCCTGCTGGGCGCCGGTTTTAATAGTCACTCATGGATGCCGGCATTAAAAGTCCCTTCTGGGCGCCGGCTTTAAAAGTCCCTTTTGGGCGCCGGCTTTAATTGTCACTCATGGATACCGGTTTTAAAAGTCCCTTCTGGGCGCCGGTTTTAATTGTCACTCATGGATACCGGTTTTAAAAGTCCCTTCTGGGCGCCGGTTTTAATTGTCACTCATGGATACCGGTTTTAAAAGTCCCTGCTGGGCGCCGGTTTTAATAGTCACTCATGGATGCCGGCTTTAAAAGTCCCTTCTGGGCGCCGGCTTTAAAAGTCCCTTCTGGGCGCCGGCTTTAATTGTCACTCATGGATACCGGTTTTAAAAGTCCCTTCTGGGCGCCGGTTTTAATTGTCACTCATGGATACCGGTTTTAAAAGTCCCTGCTGGGCGCCGGTTTTAATAGTCACTCATGGATGCCGGCATTAAAAGTCCCTTCTGGGCGCCGGCTTTAAAAGTTCCTTCTGGGCGCCGGCTTTAATTGTCACTCATGGATGCCGGTAAAAGTCTCTGCTGGGCGCCGGTTTTAATAGTCACTCATGGATGCCGGTTTTAAAAGTCCCTGCTGGGCGCCGGTTTTAATAGTCACTCATGGATGCCGGCATTAAAAGTCCCTTCTGGGCGCCGGCTTTAAAAGTCCCTTCTGGGCGCCGGCTTTAATTGTCACTCATGGATGCCGGTAAAAGTCTCTGCTGGGCGCCGGTTTTAATAGTCACTCATGGATGCCGGTTTTAAAAGTCCCTACTGGGCGCCGGCTTTAAAAGTCCCTTGTGGGCGCCGGTTTTAAAAGTCCCTTCTGGGCGCCGGCTTTAAAAGTCCCTTCTGGGCGCCGGCTTTAAAAGTCCCTTCTGGGCGCCGGCTTTAAAAGTCCCTTCTGGGCGCCGGCTTTAAAAGTCCCTTCTGGGCGCCGGCTTTAAAAGTCCCTTCTGGGCGCCGGCTTTAAAAGTCCCTTCTGGGCGCCGGTTTTAATTGTCACTCATGGATGCCGGTTTTAAAAGTCCCTGCTGGGCGCCGGTTTTAATAGTCACTCATGGATGCCGGCTTTAAAAGTCCCTTCTGGGCGCCGGCTTTAAAAGTCCCTTCTGGGCGCCGGCTTTAATTGTCACTCATGGATACCGGTTTTAAAAGTCCCTTCTGGGCGCCGGTTTTAATTGTCACTCATGGATACCGGTTTTAAAAGTCCCTGCTGGGCGCCGGTTTTAATAGTCACTCATGGATGCCGGCATTAAAAGTCCCTTCTGGGCGCCGGCTTTAAAAGTCCCTTTTGGGCGCCGGCTTTAATTGTCACTCATGGATACCGGTTTTAAAAGTCCCTTCTGGGCGCCGGTTTTAATTGTCACTCATGGATACCGGTTTTAAAAGTCCCTTCTGGGCGCCGGTTTTAATTGTCACTCATGGATACCGGTTTTAAAAGTCCCTGCTGGGCGCCGGTTTTAATAGTCACTCATGGATGCCGGCTTTAAAAGTCCCTTCTGGGCGCCGGCTTTAAAAGTCCCTTCTGGGCTCCGGCTTTAATTGTCACTCATGGATACCGGTTTTAAATGTCCCTTCTGGGCGCCGGTTTTAATTGTCACTCATGGATACCGGTTTTAAAAGTCCCTTCTGGGCGCCGGTTTTAATTGTCACTCATGGATACCGGTTTTAAAAGTCCCTGCTGGGCGCCGGTTTAATAATAGTCACTCATGGATGCCGGCATTAAAAGTCCCTTCTGGGCGCCGGCTTTAAAAGTCCCTTTTGGGCGCCGGCTTTAATTGTCACTCATGGATACCGGTTTTAAAAGTCCCTTCTGGGCGCCGGTTTTAATTGTCACTCATGGATACCGGTTTTAAAAGTCCCTGCTGGGCGCCGGTTTTAATAGTCACTCATGGATGCCGGCTTTAAAAGTCCCTTCTGGGCGCCGGCTTTAATTGTCACTCATGGATACCGGTTTTAAAAGTCCCTTCTGGGCGCCGGTTTTAATTGTCACTCATGGATACCGGTTTTAAAAGTCCCTTCTGGGCGCCGGTTTTAATTGTCACTCATGGATACCGGTTTTAAAAGTCCCTGCTGGGCGCCGGTTTTAATAGTCACTCATGGATGCCGGCATTAAAAGTCCCTTCTGGGCGCCGGCTTTAATTGTCACTCATGGATGCCGGTAAAAGTCTCTGCTGGGCGCCGGTTTTAATAGTCACTCATGGATGCCGGTTTTAAAAGTCCCTGCTGGGCGCCGGCTTTAAAAGTCCCTTGTGGGCGCCGGTTTTAAAAGTCCCTTCTGGGCGCCGGCTTTAAAAGTCCCTTCTGGGCGCCGGCTTTAAAAGTCCCTTCTGGGCGCCGGCTTTAAAAGTCCCTTCTGGGCGCCGGCTTTAAAAGTCCCTTCTGGGCGCCGGCATTAAAAGTCCCTTCTGGGCGCCGGCTTTAAAAGTCCCTTCTGGGCGCCGGTTTTAATTGTCACTAATGGATGCCGGTTTTAAAAGTCCCTGCTGGGCGCCGGTTTTAATAGTCACTCATGGATGCCGGCTTTAAAAGTCCCTTCTGGGCGCCGGCTTTAAAAGTCCCTTCTGGGCGCCGGCTTTAATTGTCACTCATGGATACCGGTTTTAAAAGTCCCTTCTGGGCGCCGGTTTTAATTGTCACTCATGGATACCGGTTTTAAAAGTCCCTGCTGGGCGCCGGTTTTAATAGTCACTCATGGATGCCGGCATTAAAAGTCCTTTCTGGGCGCCGGCTTTAAAAGTCCCTTTTGGGCGCCGGCTTTAATTGTCACTCATGGATACCGGTTTTAAAAGTCCCTTCTGGGCGCCGGTTTTAATTGTCACTCATGGATACCTGTTTTAAAAGTCCCTGCTGGGCGCCGGTTTTAATAGTCACTCATGGATGCCGGCTTTAAAAGTCCCTTCTGGGCGCCGGCTTTAAAAGTCCCTTCTGGGCGCCGGCTTTAATTGTCACTCATGGATACCGGTTTTAAAAGTCCCTTCTGGGCGCCGGTTTTAATTGTCACTCATGGATACCGGTTTTAAAAGTCCCTTCTGGGCGCCGGTTTTAATTGTCACTCATGGATACCGGTTTTAAAAGTCCCTGCTGGGCGCCGGTTTTAATAGTCACTCATGGATGCTGGCATTAAAAGTCCCTTCTGGGCGCCGGCTTTAAAAGTCCCTTCTGGGCGCCGGCTTTAATTGTCACTCATGGATACCGGTTTTAAAAGTCCCTTCTGGGCGCCGGTTTTAATTGTCACTCATGGATACCGGTTTTAAAAATCCCTTCTGGGCGCCGGTTTTAATTGTCACTCATGGATACCGGTTTTAAAAGTCCCTGCTGGGCGCCGGTTTTAATAGTCACTCATGGATGCCGGTTTTAAAGGTCCCTTCTGGGCGCCGGCTTTAAAAGTCCCTTCTGGGCGCCGTTTTTAATTGTCACTCATGGATGCCGGTAAAAGTCTCTGCTTGGCGCCGGTTTTAAAAGTCACTCATGGATGCCGGTTTTAAAAGTCCCTGCTGGGCGCCGGCTTTAAAAGTCCCTTGTGGGCGCCGGTTTTAAAAGTCCCTTCTGGGCGCCGGCATTAAAAGTCCCTTCTGGGCGCCGGCTTTAAAAGTCCCTTCTGGGCGCCGGCTTTAAAAGTCCCTTCTGGGCGCCGGCTTTAAAAGTCCCTTCTGGGCGCCGGCTTTAAAAGTCCCTTCTGGGCGCCGGCTTTAAAAGTCCCTTCTGGGCGCCGGCTTTAAAAGTTCCTTTCTGGGCGCCGGCTTTAAAAGTCCCTTCTGGGCGCCGGCTTTAAAAGTCCCTTCTGGGCGCCGGCTTTAAAATTCACTCATGGATACCGGTTTTAAGGCGCCGGCTTTAATTGTCACTCATGGATGCCGGTTTTAAAAGTCCCTGCTGGCCGCCGGTTTTAATAGTTACTCATGGATGCCGGCTTTAAAAGTCCCTTCTGGGCGCCGGCTTTAAAAGTCCCTTCTGGGCACCGGCTTTAAAAGTCCCTTATGGGCGCCGGCTTTAATTGTCACTCATGGATGCCGGTTTTAAAAGTCCCTGCTGGGCGCCGGTTTTAATAGTCACTCATGGATGCCGGTTTTAAAAGTCCCTGCTGGGCGCCGGCTTTAAAAGTCCCTTGTGGGCGCCGGTTTTAAAAGTCCCTTCTGGGCGCCAGCTTTAAAAGTCCCTTCTGGGCGCCAGCTTTAAAAGTCCCTTCTGGGCGCCGGCTTTAAAAGTCCCTTCTGGGCGCCGGCTTTAAAAGTCCCTTCTGGGCGCCGGCTTTAAAAGTCCCTTCTGGGCGCCGGCTTTAAAAGTCCCTTCTGGGCGCCGGCTTTAAAAGTCCCTTCTGGGCGCCGGCTTTAATTTTCACTCATGGATACCGGTTTTAAAAGTCCCTTCTGGGCGCCGGTTTTAATTGTCACTCATGGATGCCGGTTTTAAAAGTCCCTTCTGGGCGCCGGCTTTAAAAGTCCCTTCTGGGCGCCGGCTTTAATTGTCACTCATGGATACCGGTTTTAAAAGTCCCTTCTGGGCGCCGGTTTTAATTGTCACTCATGGATACCGGTTTTAAAAGTCCCTGCTGGGCGCCGGTTTTAATAGTCACTCATGGATGCCGGCATTAAAAGTCCCTTCTGGGCGCCGGCTTTAAAAGTCCCTTTTGGGCGCCGGCTTTAATTGTCACTCATGGATACCGGTTTTAAAAGTCCCTTCTGGGCGCCGGTTTTAATTGTCACTCATGGATACCGGTTTTAAAAGTCCCTGCTGGGCGCCGGTTTTAATAGTCACTCATGGATGCCGGTTTTAAAGGTCCCTTCTGGGCGCCGGCTTTAAAAGTCCCTTCTGGGCGCCGGCTTTAATTGTCACTCATGGATACCAGTTTTAAAAGTCCCTTCTGGGCGCCGGTTTTAATTGTCACTCATGGATACCGGTTTTAAAAGTCCCTTCTGGGCGCCGGTTTTAATTGTCACTCATGGATACCGGTTTTAAAAGTCCCTTCTGGGCGCCGGTTTTAATTGTCACTCATGGATACCGGTTTTAAAAGTCCCTTCTGGGTGCCGGTTTTAATTGTCACTCATGGATGCCGGTAAAAGTCTCTGCTGGGCGCCGGTTTTAATAGTCACTCATGGATGCCGGCTTTAAAAGTCCCTTCTGGGCGCCGGCTTTAAAAGTCCCTTCTGGGCGCCGCCTTTAATTGTCACTCATGGATACCGGTTTTAAAAGTCCCTGCTGGGCGCCGGTTTTAATAGTCACTCATGGATGCCGGTTTTAAAAGTCCCTGCTGGGCGCCGGCTTTAAAAGTCCCTTGTGGGCGCCGGTTTTAAAAGTCCCTTCTGGGCGCCGGCTTTAAAAGTCCCTTCTGGGCGCCGGCTTTAAAAGTCCCTTCTGGGCGCCGGCTTTAAAAGTCCCTTCTGGGCGCCGGCTTTAAAAGTCCCTTCTGGGCGCCGGCTTTAAAAGTCCCTTCTGGGCGCCGGCTTTAATTGTCACTCATGGATGCCGGTTTTAAAAGTCCCTGCTGGGCGCCGGTTTTAATAGTCACTCATGGATGCCGGTTTTAAAAGTCCCTTCTGGGCGCCGGCTTTAAAAGTCCCTTCTGGGCGCCGCCTTTAATTGTCACTCATGGATACCGGTTTTAAAAGTCCCTGCTGGGCGCCGGTTTTAATAGTCACTCATGGATGCCGGTTTTAAAAGTCCCTGCTGGGCGCCGGCTTTAAAAGTCCCCTGTGGGCGCCGGTTTTAAAAGTCCCTTGTGGGCGCCGGTTTTAAAAGTCCCTTCTGGGCGCCGGCATTAAAAGTCCCTTCTGGGCGCCGGCATTAAAAGTCCCTTCTGGGCGCCGGCTTTAAAAGTCCCTTCTGGGCGCCGGCTTTAAAAGTCCCTTCTGGGCGCCGGCTTTAAAAGTCCCTTCTGGGCGCCGGCTTTAAAAGTCCCTTCTGGGCGCCGGCTTTAAAAGTCCCTTCTGGGCGCCGGCTTTAAAAGTCCCTTCTGGGCGCCGGCTTTAAAAGTCCCTTCTGGGCGCCGGCTTTAAAAGTCCCTTCTGGGCGCCAGCTTTAAAAGTCCCTTCTGGGCGCCGGCTTTAAAAGTCCCTTCTGGGTGCCGGCTTTAAAAGTCCCTTCTGGGCGCCGGCTTTAAAATTCCCTTCTGGGCGAAGGCTTTAAAAGTCCATTCTGGGCGCCGGCTTTAATTGTCACTCATGGATACCGGTTTTAAAAGTCCCTTCTGGGCGCCGGTTTTAATAGTCACTCATGGATGCCGGCTTTAAAAGTCCCTTCTGGGCGCCGGCTTTAATTGTCACTCATGGATACCGGTTTTAAAAGTCCCTTCTGGGCGCCGGTTTTAATTGTCACTCATGGATACCGGTTTTAAAAGTCCCTTCTGGGCGCCGGTTTTAATTGTCACTCATGGATACCGGTTTTAAAAGTCCCTGCTGTGCGCCGGTTTTAATAGTCACTCATGGATGCCGGCATTAAAAGTCCCTTGTGGGCGCCGGCTTTAAAAGTCCCTTCTGGGCGCCGGCTTTAAAAGTCCCTTCTGGGCGCCGGCTTTAAAAGTCCCTTCTGGGCGCCGGCTTTAATTGTCACTCATGGATACCGGTTTTAAAAGTCCCTTCTGGGCGCCGGTTTTAATTGTCACTCATGGATACCGGTTTTAAAAATCCCTTCTGGGCGCCGGTTTTAATTGTCACTCATGGATGCCGGTTTTAAAAGTCCCTGCTGGGCGCCGGTTTTAATAGTTACTCATGGATGCCGGTTTTAAAAGTCCCTTCTGGGCGCCGGCTTTAAAATTCACTCATGGATACCGGTTTTCAAAGTCCCTTCTGGGCGCCGGCTTTAATTGTCACTCATGGATGCCGGTTTTAAAAGTCCCTGCTGGGCGCCGGTTTTAATAGTTACCCATGGATGCCGGCTTTAAAAGTCCCTTCTGGGCGCCGGCTTTAAAAGTCCCTTCTGGGCACCGGCTTTAAAAGTCCCTTCTGGGCGCCGGCTTTAATTGTCACTCATGGATACCGGTTTTAAAAGTCCCTTCTGGGCGCCGGTTTTAATTGTCACTCATGGATGCCGGTTTTAAAAGTCCCTGCTGGGCGCCGGTTTTAATAGTCACTCATGGATGCCGGTTTTAAAAGTCCCTTCTGGGCGCCGGCTTTAAAAGTCCCTTCTGGGCGCCGGCTTTAATTGTCACTCATGGATACCGGTTTTAAAAGTCCCTTCTGGGCGCCGGTTTTAATTGTCACTCATGGATACCGGTTTTAAAAGTCCCTGCTGGGCTCCGGTTTTAATTGTCACTCATGGATACCGGTTTTAAAAGTCCCTGCTGGGCGCCGGTTTTAATAGTCACTCATGGATGCCGGCATTAAAAGTCCCTTCTGGGCGCCGGCTTTAAAAGTCCCTTTTGGGCGCCGGCTTTAATTGTCACTCATGGATACCAGTTTTAAAAGTCCCTTCTGGGCGCCGGTTTTAATTGTCACTCATGGATACCGGTTTTAAAAGTCCCTTCTGGGCGCCGGTTTTAATTGTCACTCATGGATACCGGTTTTAAAAGTCCCTTCTGGGTGCCGGTTTTAATTGTCACTCATGGATGCCGGTAAAAGTCTCTGCTGGGCGCCGGTTTTAATAGTCACTCATGGATGCCGGCTTTAAAAGTCCCTGCTGGGCGCCGGTTTTAAAAGTCCCTTCTGGGCGCCGGCTTTAAAAGTCCCTTCTGGGCGCCGGCTTTAAAAGTCCCTTCTGGGCGCCGGCTTTAAAAGTCCCTTCTGGGCGCCGGCTTTAAAAGTCCCTTCTGGGCGCCGGCTTTAATTTTCACTCATGGATACCGGTTTTAAAAGTCCCTTCTGGGCGCCGGTTTTAATTGTCACTCATGGATACCGGTTTTAAAAGTCCCTGCTGGGCGCCGGTTTTAATAGTCACTCATGGATGCCGGCATTAAAAGTCCCTTCTGGGCGCCGGCTTTAAAAATCCCTTTTGGGCGCCGGCTTTAATTGTCACTCATGGATACCGGTTTTAAAAGTCCCTGCTGGGCGCCGGTTTTAATAGTCACTCATGGATGCCGGCTTTAAAAGTCCCTTCTGGGCGCCGGCTTTAAAAGTCCCTTCTGGGCGCCGGCTTTAATTGTCACTCATGGATACCAGTTTTAAAAGTCCCTTCTGGGCGCCGGTTTTAATTGTCACTCATGGATACCGGTTTTAAAAGTCCCTTCTGGGCGCCGGTTTTAATTGTCACTCATGGATACCGGTTTTAAAAGTCCCTGCTGGGCGCCGGTTTTAATAGTCACTCATGGATGCCGGCATTAAAAGTCCCTTCTGGGCGCCGGCTTTAAAAGTCCCTTCTGGGCGCCGGCTTTAATTGTCACTCATGGATGCCGGTAAAAGTCTCTGCTGGGCGCCGGTTTTAATAGTCACTCATGGATGCCGGTTTTAAAAGTCCCTGCTGGGCGCCGGCTTTAAAAGTCCCTGCTGGGCGCCGGCTTTAAAAGTCCCTGCTGGGCGCCGGCTTTAAAAGTCCCTTGTGGGCGCCGGTTTTAAAAGTCCCCTGTGGGCGCCGGTTTTAAAAGTCCCTTCTGGGCGCCGGCTTTAAAAGTCCCTTCTGGGCGCCGGCTTTAAAAGTCCCTTCTGGGCGCCGGCTTTAATTTTCACTCATGGATACCGGTTTTAAAAGTCCCTTCTGGGCGCCGGTTTTAATTGTCACTCATGGATGCCGGTTTTAAAAGTCCCTGTTGGGCGCCGGTTTTAATAGTCACTCATGGATGCCGGCTTTAAAAGTCCCTTCTGGGCGCCGGCTTTAAAAGTCCCTTCTGGGCGCCGGCTTTAATTGTCACTCATGGATACCGGTTTTAAAAGTCCCTTCTGGGCGCCGGTTTTAATTGTCACTCATGGATACCGGTTTTAAAAGTCCCTGCTGGGCGCCGGTTTTAATAGTCACTCATGGATGCCGGCATTAAAAGTCCCTTCTGGGCGCCGGCTTTAAAAGTCCCTTTTGGGCGCCGGCTTTAATTGTCACTCATGGATACCGGTTTTAAAAGTCCCTTCTGGGCGCCGGTTTTAATTGTCACTCATGGATACCGGTTTTAAAAGTCCCTGCTGGGCGCCGGTTTTAATAGTCACTTCTGGATGCCGGCTTTAAAAGTCCCTTCTGGGCGCCGGCTTTAAAAGTCCCTTCTGGGCGCCGGCTTTAAAAGTCCCTTCTGGGCGCCGGCTTTAAAAGTCCCTTCTGGGCGCCGGCTTTAAAAGTCCCTTCTGGGCGCCGGCTTTAAAAGTCCCTTCTGGGCGCCAGCTTTAAAAGTCCCTTCTGGGCGCCGGCTTTAAAAGTCCCTTCTGGGTGCCGGCTTTAAAAGTCCCTTCTGGGCGCCGGCTTTAAAATTCCCTTCTGGGCGAAGGCTTTAAAAGTCCATTCTGGGCGCCGGCTTTAATTGTCACTCATGGATACCGGTTTTAAAAGTCCCTTCTGGGCGCCGGTTTTAATAGTCACTCATGGATGCCGGCTTTAAAAGTCCCTTCTGGGCGCCGGCTTTAATTGTCACTCATGGATACCGGTTTTAAAAGTCCCTTCTGGGCGCCGGTTTTAATTGTCACTCATGGATACCGGTTTTAAAAGTCCCTTCTGGGCGCCGGTTTTAATTGTCACTCATGGATACCGGTTTTAAAAGTCCCTGCTGTGCGCCGGTTTTAATAGTCACTCATGGATGCCGGCATTAAAAGTCCCTTGTGGGCGCCGGCTTTAAAAGTCCCTTCTGGGCGCCGGCTTTAAAAGTCCCTTCTGGGCGCCGGCTTTAAAAGTCCCTTCTGGGCGCCGGCTTTAATTGTCACTCATGGATACCGGTTTTAAAAGTCCCTTCTGGGCGCCGGTTTTAATTGTCACTCATGGATACCGGTTTTAAAAATCCCTTCTGGGCGCCGGTTTTAATTGTCACTCATGGATGCCGGTTTTAAAAGTCCCTGCTGGGCGCCGGTTTTAATAGTTACTCATGGATGCCGGTTTTAAAAGTCCCTTCTGGGCGCCGGCTTTAAAATTCACTCATGGATACCGGTTTTCAAAGTCCCTTCTGGGCGCCGGCTTTAATTGTCACTCATGGATGCCGGTTTTAAAAGTCCCTGCTGGGCGCCGGTTTTAATAGTTACCCATGGATGCCGGCTTTAAAAGTCCCTTCTGGGCGCCGGCTTTAAAAGTCCCTTCTGGGCACCGGCTTTAAAAGTCCCTTCTGGGCGCCGGCTTTAATTGTCACTCATGGATACCGGTTTTAAAAGTCCCTTCTGGGCGCCGGTTTTAATTGTCACTCATGGATGCCGGTTTTAAAAGTCCCTGCTGGGCGCCGGTTTTAATAGTCACTCATGGATGCCGGTTTTAAAAGTCCCTTCTGGGCGCCGGCTTTAAAAGTCCCTTCTGGGCGCCGGCTTTAATTGTCACTCATGGATACCGGTTTTAAAAGTCCCTTCTGGGCGCCGGTTTTAATTGTCACTCATGGATACCGGTTTTAAAAGTCCCTGCTGGGCTCCGGTTTTAATTGTCACTCATGGATACCGGTTTTAAAAGTCCCTGCTGGGCGCCGGTTTTAATAGTCACTCATGGATGCCGGCATTAAAAGTCCCTTCTGGGCGCCGGCTTTAAAAGTCCCTTTTGGGCGCCGGCTTTAATTGTCACTCATGGATACCAGTTTTAAAAGTCCCTTCTGGGCGCCGGTTTTAATTGTCACTCATGGATACCGGTTTTAAAAGTCCCTTCTGGGCGCCGGTTTTAATTGTCACTCATGGATACCGGTTTTAAAAGTCCCTTCTGGGTGCCGGTTTTAATTGTCACTCATGGATGCCGGTAAAAGTCTCTGCTGGGCGCCGGTTTTAATAGTCACTCATGGATGCCGGCTTTAAAAGTCCCTGCTGGGCGCCGGTTTTAAAAGTCCCTTCTGGGCGCCGGCTTTAAAAGTCCCTTCTGGGCGCCGGCTTTAAAAGTCCCTTCTGGGCGCCGGCTTTAAAAGTCCCTTCTGGGCGCCGGCTTTAAAAGTCCCTTCTGGGCGCCGGCTTTAATTTTCACTCATGGATACCGGTTTTAAAAGTCCCTTCTGGGCGCCGGTTTTAATTGTCACTCATGGATACCGGTTTTAAAAGTCCCTGCTGGGCGCCGGTTTTAATAGTCACTCATGGATGCCGGCATTAAAAGTCCCTTCTGGGCGCCGGCTTTAAAAATCCCTTTTGGGCGCCGGCTTTAATTGTCACTCATGGATACCGGTTTTAAAAGTCCCTGCTGGGCGCCGGTTTTAATAGTCACTCATGGATGCCGGCTTTAAAAGTCCCTTCTGGGCGCCGGCTTTAAAAGTCCCTTCTGGGCGCCGGCTTTAATTGTCACTCATGGATACCAGTTTTAAAAGTCCCTTCTGGGCGCCGGTTTTAATTGTCACTCATGGATACCGGTTTTAAAAGTCCCTTCTGGGCGCCGGTTTTAATTGTCACTCATGGATACCGGTTTTAAAAGTCCCTGCTGGGCGCCGGTTTTAATAGTCACTCATGGATGCCGGCATTAAAAGTCCCTTCTGGGCGCCGGCTTTAAAAGTCCCTTCTGGGCGCCGGCTTTAATTGTCACTCATGGATGCCGGTAAAAGTCTCTGCTGGGCGCCGGTTTTAATAGTCACTCATGGATGCCGGTTTTAAAAGTCCCTGCTGGGCGCCGGCTTTAAAAGTCCCTGCTGGGCGCCGGCTTTAAAAGTCCCTGCTGGGCGCCGGCTTTAAAAGTCCCTTGTGGGCGCCGGTTTTAAAAGTCCCCTGTGGGCGCCGGTTTTAAAAGTCCCTTCTGGGCGCCGGCTTTAAAAGTCCCTTCTGGGCGCCGGCTTTAAAAGTCCCTTCTGGGCGCCGGCTTTAATTTTCACTCATGGATACCGGTTTTAAAAGTCCCTTCTGGGCGCCGGTTTTAATTGTCACTCATGGATGCCGGTTTTAAAAGTCCCTGTTGGGCGCCGGTTTTAATAGTCACTCATGGATGCCGGCTTTAAAAGTCCCTTCTGGGCGCCGGCTTTAAAAGTCCCTTCTGGGCGCCGGCTTTAATTGTCACTCATGGATACCGGTTTTAAAAGTCCCTTCTGGGCGCCGGTTTTAATTGTCACTCATGGATACCGGTTTTAAAAGTCCCTGCTGGGCGCCGGTTTTAATAGTCACTCATGGATGCCGGCATTAAAAGTCCCTTCTGGGCGCCGGCTTTAAAAGTCCCTTTTGGGCGCCGGCTTTAATTGTCACTCATGGATACCGGTTTTAAAAGTCCCTTCTGGGCGCCGGTTTTAATTGTCACTCATGGATACCGGTTTTAAAAGTCCCTGCTGGGCGCCGGTTTTAATAGTCACTCATGGATGCCGGCTTTAAAAGTCCCTTCTGGGCGCCGGCTTTAAAAGTCCCTTCTGGGCGCCGGCTTTAATTGTCACTCATGGATACCGGTTTTAAAAGTCCCTTCTGGGCGCCGGTTTTAATTGTCACTCATGGATACCGGTTTTAAAAGTCCCTTCTGGGCGCCGGTTTTAATTGTCACTCATGGATGCCGGTTTTAAAAGTCCCTGCTGGGCGCTGGCTTTAAAAGTCCCTTGTGGGCGCCGGTTTTAAAAGTCCCTTGTGGGCGCCGGTTTTAAAAGTCCCTTCTGGGCGCCGGCTTTAAAAGTCCCTTCTGGGCGCCGGCTTTAAAAGTCCCTTCTGGGCGCCGGCTTTAAAAGTCCCTTCTGGGCGCCGGCTTTAAAAGTCCCTTCTGGGCGCCGGCTTTAAAAGTCCCTTCTGGGCGCCGGCTTTAAAAGTCCCTTCTGGGCGCCGGCTTTAAAAGTCCCTTCTGGGCGCCGGCTTTAAAAGTCCCTTCTGGGCGCCGGCTTTAAAAGTCCCTTCTGGGCGCCGGTTTTAATTGTCACTCATGGATGCCGGTTTTAAAAGTCCCTGCTGGGCGCCGGTTTTAATAGTCACTCATGGATGCCGGCTTTAAAAGTCCCTTCTGGGCGCCGGCTTTAAAAGTCCCTTCTGGGCGCCGGCTTTAATTGTCACTCATGGATACCGGTTTTAAAAGTCCCTTCTGGGCGCCGGTTTTAATTGTCACTCATGGATACCGGTTTTAAAAGTCCCTGCTGGGCGCCGGTTTTAATAGTCACTCATGGATGCCGGCATTAAAAGTCCCTTCTGGGCGCCGGATTTAAAAGTCCCTTCTGGGCGCCGGTTTTAATTGTCACTCATGGATACCGGTTTTAAAAGTCCCTTCTGGGCGCCGGTTTTAATTGTCACTCATGGATACCGGTTTTAAAAGTCCCTGCTGGGCGCCGGTTTTAATAGTCACTCATGGATGCCGGTTTTAAAAGTCCCTGTTGGGCGCCGGTTTTAATAGTCACTCATGGATGCCGGCTTTAAAAGTCCCTTCTGGGCGCCGGCTTTAAAAGTCCCTTCTGGGCGCCGGCTTTAATTGTCACTCATGGATACCGGTTTTAAAAGTCCCTTCTGGGCGCCGGTTTTAATTGTCACTCATGGATACCGGTTTTAAAAGTCCCTGCTGGGCGCCGGTTTTAATAGTCACTCATGGATGCCGGCATTAAAAGTCCCTTCTGGGCGCCGGCTTTAAAAGTCCCTTTTGGGCGCCGGCTTTAATTGTCACTCATGGATACCGGTTTTAAAAGTCCCTTCTGGGCGCCGGTTTTAATTGTCACTCATGGATACCGGTTTTAAAAGTCCCTTCTGGGCGCCGGTTTTAATTGTCACTCATGGATACCGGTTTTAAAAGTCCCTGCTGGGCGCCGGTTTTAATAGTCACTCATGGATGCCGGCTTTAAAAGTCCCTTCTGGGCGCCGGCTTTAATTGTCACTCATGGATACCGGTTTTAAAAGTCCCTTCTGGGCGCCGGTTTTAATTGTCACTCATGGATACCGGTTTTAAAAGTCCCTTCTGGGCGCCGGTTTTAATTGTCACTCATGGATACCGGTTTTAAAAGTCCCTGCTGGGCGCCGGTTTTAATAGTCACTCATGGATGCCGGCATTAAAAGTCCCTTCTGGGCGCCGGCTTTAAAAGTCCCTTCTGGGCGCCGGCTTTAATTGTCACTCATGGATGCCGGTAAAAGTCTCTGCTGGGCGCCGGTTTTAATAGTCACTCATGGATGCCGGTTTTAAAAGTCCCTGCTGGGCGCCGGCTTTAAAAGTCCCTTGTGGGCGCCGGCTTTAAAAGTCCCTTCTGGGCGCCGGCTTTAAAAGTCCCTTCTGGGCGCCGGCTTTAAAAGTCCCTTCTGGGCGCCGGCTTTAAAAGTCCCTTCTGGGCGCCGGCTTTAAAAGTCCCTTCTGGGCGCCGGCTTTAAAAGTCCCTTCTGGGCGCCGGTTTTAATTGTCACTCATGGATGCCGGTTTTAAAAGTCCCTGCTGGGCGCCGGTTTTAATAGTCACTCATGGATGCCGGCTTTAAAAGTCCCTGCTGGGCGCCGGCTTTAAAAGTCCCTTCTGGGCGCCGGCTTTAATTGTCACTCATGGATACCGGTTTTAAAAGTCCCTTCTGGGCGCCGGTTTTAATAGTCACTCATGGATGCCGGCATTAAAAGTCCCTTCTGGGCGCCGGCTTTAAAAGTCCCTTTTGGGCGCCGGCTTTAATTGTCACTCATGGATACCGGTTTTAAAAGTCCCTTCTGGGCGCCGGTTTTAATTGTCACTCATGGATACCGGTTTTAAAAGTCCCTTCTGGGCGCCGGTTTTAATTGTCACTCATGGATACCGGTTTTAAAAGTCCCTGCTGGGCGCCGGTTTTAATAGTCACTCATGGATGCCGGCTTTAAAAGTCCCTTCTGGGCGCCGGCTTTAAAAGTCCCTTCTGGGCGCCGGCTTTAATTGTCACTCATGGATACCGGTTTTAAAAGTCCCTTCTGGGCGCCGGTTTTAATTGTCACTCATGGATACCGGTTTTAAAAGTCCCTTCTGGGCGCCGGTTTTAATTGTCACTCATGGATGCCGGTTTTAAAAGTCCCTGCTGGGCGCTGGCTTTAAAAGTCCCTTGTGGGCGCCGGTTTTAAAAGTCCCTTGTGGGCGCCGGTTTTAAAAGTCCCTTCTGGGCGCCGGCTTTAAAAGTCCCTTCTGGGCGCCGGCTTTAAAAGTCCCTTCTGGGCGCCGGCTTTAAAAGTCCCTTCTGGGCGCCGGCTTTAAAAGTCCCTTCTGGGCGCCGGCTTTAAAAGTCCCTTCTGGGCGCCGGCTTTAAAAGTCCCTTCTGGGCGCCGGCTTTAAAAGTCCCTTCTGGGCGCCGGCTTTAAAAGTCCCTTCTGGGCGCCGGTTTTAATTGTCACTCATGGATGCCGGTTTTAAAAGTCCCTGCTGGGCGCCGGTTTTAATAGTCACTCATGGATGCCGGCTTTAAAAGTCCCTTCTGGGCGCCGGCTTTAAAAGTCCCTTCTGGGCGCCGGCTTTAATTGTCACTCATGGATACCGGTTTTAAAAGTCCCTTCTGGGCGCCGGTTTTAATTGTCACTCATGGATACCGGTTTTAAAAGTCCCTGCTGGGCGCCGGTTTTAATAGTCACTCATGGATGCCGGCATTAAAAGTCCCTTCTGGGCGCCGGCTTTAAAAGTCCCTTCTGGGCGCCGGTTTTAATTGTCACTCATGGATACCGGTTTTAAAAGTCCCTTCTGGGCGCCGGTTTTAATTGTCACTCATGGATACCGGTTTTAAAAGTCCCTGCTGGGCGCCGGTTTTAATAGTCACTCATGGATGCCGGTTTTAAAAGTCCCTGTTGGGCGCCGGTTTTAATAGTCACTCATGGATGCCGGCTTTAAAAGTCCCTTCTGGGCGCCGGCTTTAAAAGTCCCTTCTGGGCGCCGGCTTTAATTGTCACTCATGGATACCGGTTTTAAAAGTCCCTTCTGGGCGCCGGTTTTAATTGTCACTCATGGATACCGGTTTTAAAAGTCCCTGCTGGGCGCCGGTTTTAATAGTCACTCATGGATGCCGGCATTAAAAGTCCCTTCTGGGCGCCGGCTTTAAAAGTCCCTTTTGGGCGCCGGCTTTAATTGTCACTCATGGATACCGGTTTTAAAAGTCCCTTCTGGGCGCCGGTTTTAATTGTCACTCATGGATACCGGTGTTAAAAGTCCCTTCTGGGCGCCGGTTTTAATTGTCACTCATGGATACCGGTTTTAAAAGTCCCTGCTGGGCGCCGGTTTTAATAGTCACTCATGGATGCCGGCTTTAAAAGTCCCTTCTGGGCGCCGGCTTTAATTGTCACTCATGGATACCGGTTTTAAAAGTCCCTTCTGGGCGCCGGTTTTAATTGTCACTCATGGATACCGGTTTTAAAAGTCCCTTCTGGGCGCCGGTTTTAATTGTCACTCATGGATACCGGTTTTAAAAGTCCCTGCTGGGCGCCGGTTTTAATAGTCACTCATGGATGCCGGCATTAAAAGTCCCTTCTGGGCGCCGGCTTTAAAAGTCCCTTCTGGGCGCCGGCTTTAAAAGTCCCTTCTGGGCGCCGGCTTTAATTGTCACTCATGGATGCCGGTAAAAGTCTCTGCTGGGCGCCGGTTTTAATAGTCACTCATGGATGCCGGTTTTAAAAGTCCCTGCTGGGCGCCGGCTTTAAAAGTCCCTTGTGGGCGCCGGCTTTAAAAGTCCCTTCTGGGCGCCGGCTTTAAAAGTCCCTTCTGGGCGCCGGCTTTAAAAGTCCCTTCTGGGCGCCGGCTTTAAAAGTCCCTTCTGGGCGCCGGCTTTAAAAGTCCCTTCTGGGCGCCGGCTTTAAAAGTCCCTTCTGGGCGCCGGTTTTAATTGTCACTCATGGATGCCGGTTTTAAAAGTCCCTGCTGGGCGCCGGTTTTAATAGTCACTCATGGATGCCGGCTTTAAAAGTCCCTGCTGGGCGCCGGCTTTAAAAGTCCCTTCTGGGCGCCGGCTTTAATTGTCACTCATGGATACCGGTTTTAAAAGTCCCTTCTGGGCGCCGGTTTTAATAGTCACTCATGGATGCCGGCATTAAAAGTCCCTTCTGGGCGCCGGCTTTAAAAGTCCCTTTTGGGCGCCGGCTTTAATTGTCACTCATGGATACCGGTTTTAAAAGTCCCTTCTGGGCGCCGGTTTTAATTGTCACTCATGGATACCGGTTTTAAAAGTCCCTTCTGGGCGCCGGTTTTAATTGTCACTCATGGATACCGGTTTTAAAAGTCCCTGCTGGGCGCCGGTTTTAATAGTCACTCATGGATGCCGGCTTTAAAAGTCCCTTCTGGGCGCCGGCTTTAAAAGTCCCTTCTGGGCGCCGGCTTTAATTGTCACTCATGGATACCGGTTTTAAAAGTCCCTTCTGGGCGCCGGTTTTAATTGTCACTCATGGATACCGGTTTTAAAAGTCCCTTCTGGGCGCCGGTTTTAATTGTCACTCATGGATGCCGGTTTTAAAAGTCCCTGCTGGGCGCTGGCTTTAAAAGTCCCTTGTGGGCGCCGGTTTTAAAAGTCCCTTGTGGGCGCCGGTTTTAAAAGTCCCTTCTGGGCGCCGGCTTTAAAAGTCCCTTCTGGGCGCCGGCTTTAAAAGTCCCTTCTGGGCGCCGGCTTTAAAAGTCCCTTCTGGGCGCCGGCTTTAAAAGTCCCTTCTGGGCGCCGGCTTTAAAAGTCCCTTCTGGGCGCCGGCTTTAAAAGTCCCTTCTGGGCGCCGGCTTTAAAAGTCCCTTCTGGGCGCCGGCTTTAAAAGTCCCTTCTGGGCGCCGGTTTTAATTGTCACTCATGGATGCCGGTTTTAAAAGTCCCTGCTGGGCGCCGGTTTTAATAGTCACTCATGGATGCCGGCTTTAAAAGTCCCTTCTGGGCGCCGGCTTTAAAAGTCCCTTCTGGGCGCCGGCTTTAATTGTCACTCATGGATACCGGTTTTAAAAGTCCCTTCTGGGCGCCGGTTTTAATTGTCACTCATGGATACCGGTTTTAAAAGTCCCTGCTGGGCGCCGGTTTTAATAGTCACTCATGGATGCCGGCATTAAAAGTCCCTTCTGGGCGCCGGCTTTAAAAGTCCCTTCTGGGCGCCGGTTTTAATTGTCACTCATGGATACCGGTTTTAAAAGTCCCTTCTGGGCGCCGGTTTTAATTGTCACTCATGGATACCGGTTTTAAAAGTCCCTGCTGGGCGCCGGTTTTAATAGTCACTCATGGATGCCGGTTTTAAAAGTCCCTGTTGGGCGCCGGTTTTAATAGTCACTCATGGATGCCGGCTTTAAAAGTCCCTTCTGGGCGCCGGCTTTAAAAGTCCCTTCTGGGCGCCGGCTTTAATTGTCACTCATGGATACCGGTTTTAAAAGTCCCTTCTGGGCGCCGGTTTTAATTGTCACTCATGGATACCGGTTTTAAAAGTCCCTGCTGGGCGCCGGTTTTAATAGTCACTCATGGATGCCGGCATTAAAAGTCCCTTCTGGGCGCCGGCTTTAAAAGTCCCTTTTGGGCGCCGGCTTTAATTGTCACTCATGGATACCGGTTTTAAAAGTCCCTTCTGGGCGCCGGTTTTAATTGTCACTCATGGATACCGGTTTTAAAAGTCCCTTCTGGGCGCCGGTTTTAATTGTCACTCATGGATACCGGTTTTAAAAGTCCCTGCTGGGCGCCGGTTTTAATAGTCACTCATGGATGCCGGCTTTAAAAGTCCCTTCTGGGCGCCGGCTTTAATTGTCACTCATGGATACCGGTTTTAAAAGTCCCTTCTGGGCGCCGGTTTTAATTGTCACTCATGGATACCGGTTTTAAAAGTCCCTTCTGGGCGCCGGTTTTAATTGTCACTCATGGATACCGGTTTTAAAAGTCCCTGCTGGGCGCCGGTTTTAATAGTCACTCATGGATGCCGGCATTAAAAGTCCCTTCTGGGCGCCGGCTTTAAAAGTCCCTTCTGGGCGCCGGCTTTAAAAGTCCCTTCTGGGCGCCGGCTTTAATTGTCACTCATGGATGCCGGTAAAAGTCTCTGCTGGGCGCCGGTTTTAATAGTCACTCATGGATGCCGGCTTTAAAAGTCCCTGCTGGGCGCCGGCTTTAAAAGTCCCTTGTGGGCGCCGGCTTTAAAAGTCCCTTCTGGGCGCCGGCTTTAAAAGTCCCTTCTGGGCGCCGGCTTTAAAAGTCCCTTCTGGGCGCCGGCTTTAAAAGTCCCTTCTGGGCGCCGGCTTTAAAAGTCCCTTCTGGGCGCCGGCTTTAAAAGTCCCTTCTGGGCGCCGGCTTTAAAAGTCCCTTCTGGGCGCCGGTTTTAATTGTCACTCATGGATGCCGGTTTTAAAAGTCCCTGCTGGGCGCCGGTTTTAATAGTCACTCATGGATGCCGGCTTTAAAAGTCCCTGCTGGGCGCCGGCTTTAAAAGTCCCTTCTGGGCGCCGGCTTTAATTGTCACTCATGGATACCGGTTTTAAAAGTCCCTTCTGGGCGCCGGTTTTAATTGTCACTCATGGATACCGGTTTTAAAAGTCCCTGCTGGGCGCCGGTTTTAATAGTCACTCATGGATGCCGGCATTAAAAGTCCCTTCTGGGCGCCGGCTTTAAAAGTCCCTTTTGGGCGCCGGCTTTAATTGTCACTCATGGATACCGGTTTTAAAAGTCCCTGCTGGGCGCCGGTTTTAATAGTCACTCATGGATGCCGGCTTTAAAAGTCCCTTCTGGGCGCCGGCTTTAAAAGTCCCTTCTGGGCGCCGGCTTTAATTGTCACTCATGGATACCGGTTTTAAAAGTCCCTTCTGGGCGCCGGTTTTAATTGTCACTCATGGATACCGGTTTTAAAAGTCCCTTCTGGGCGCCGGTTTTAATTGTCACTCATGGATACCGGTTTTAAAAGTCCCTGCTGGGCGCCGGTTTTAATAGTCACTCATGGATGCCGGCATTAAAAGTCCCTTCTGGGCGCCGGCTTTAAAAGTCCCTTCTGGGCGCCGGCTTTAATTGTCACTCATGGATACCGGTTTTAAAAGTCCCTTCTGGGCGCCGGTTTTAATTGTCACTCATGGATACCGGTTTTAAAAATCCCTTCTGGGCGCCGGTTTTAATTGTCACTCATGGATACCGGTTTTAAAAGTCCCTGCTGGGCGCCGGTTTTAATAGTCACTCATGGATGCCGGTTTTAAAGGTCCCTTCTGGGCGCCGGCTTTAAAAGTCCCTTCTGGGCGCCGTTTTTAATTGTCACTCATGGATGCCGGTAAAAGTCTCTGCTGGGCGCCGGTTTTAAAAGTCACTCATGGATGCCGGTTTTAAAAGTCCCTGCTGGGCGCCGGCTTTAAAAGTCCCTTGTGGGCGCCGGTTTTAAAAGTCCCTTCTGGGCGCCGGCTTTAAAAGTCCCTTCTGGGCGCCGGCATTAAAAGTCCCTTCTGGGCGCCAGCTTTAAAAGTCCCTTCTGGGCGCCGGCATTAAAAAGTCCCTTCTGGGCGCCGGCTTTAAAAGTCCCTTCTGGGCGCCGGCATTAAAAGTCCCTTCTGGGCGCCGGCTTTAAAAGTCCCTTCTGGGCGCCGGCTTTAAAAGTCCCTTCTGGGCGCCGGCTTTAATTGTCACTCATGGATACCGGTTTTAAAAGTCCCTTCTGGGCGCCGGTTTTAATTGTCACTCATGGATACCGGTTTTAAAAATCCCTTCTGGGCGCCGGTTTTAATTGTCACTCATGGATGCCGGTTTTAAAAGTCCCTGCTGGGCGCCGGTTTTAATAGTTACTCATGGATGCCGGTTTTAAAAGTCCCTTCTGGGCGCCGGCTTTAAAATTCACTCATGGATACCGGTTTTCAAAGTCCCTTCTGGGCGCCGGCTTTAATTGTCACTCATGGATGCCGGTTTTAAAAGTCCCTGCTGGGCGCCGGTTTTAATAGTTACCCATGGATGCCGGCTTTAAAAGTCCCTTCTGGGCGCCGGCTTTAAAAGTCCCTTCTGGGCACCGGCTTTAAAAGTCCCTTCTGGGCGCCGGCTTTAATTGTCACTCATGGATACCGGTTTTAAAAGTCCCTTCTGGGCGCCGGTTTTAATTGTCACTCATGGATGCCGGTTTTAAAAGTCCCTGCTGGGCGCCGGTTTTAATAGTCACTCATGGATGCCGGTTTTAAAAGTCCCTTCTGGGCGCCGGCTTTAAAAGTCCCTTCTGGGCGCCGGCTTTAATTGTCACTCATGGATACCGGTTTTAAAAGTCCCTTCTGGGCGCCGGTTTTAATTGTCACTCATGGATACCGGTTTTAAAAGTCCCTGCTGGGCTCCGGTTTTAATTGTCACTCATGGATACCGGTTTTAAAAGTCCCTGCTGGGCGCCGGTTTTAATAGTCACTCATGGATGCCGGCATTAAAAGTCCCTTCTGGGCGCCGGCTTTAAAAGTCCCTTTTGGGCGCCGGCTTTAATTGTCACTCATGGATACCAGTTTTAAAAGTCCCTTCTGGGCGCCGGTTTTAATTGTCACTCATGGATACCGGTTTTAAAAGTCCCTTCTGGGCGCCGGTTTTAATTGTCACTCATGGATACCGGTTTTAAAAGTCCCTTCTGGGTGCCGGTTTTAATTGTCACTCATGGATGCCGGTAAAAGTCTCTGCTGGGCGCCGGTTTTAATAGTCACTCATGGATGCCGGCTTTAAAAGTCCCTGCTGGGCGCCGGTTTTAAAAGTCCCTTCTGGGCGCCGGCTTTAAAAGTCCCTTCTGGGCGCCGGCTTTAAAAGTCCCTTCTGGGCGCCGGCTTTAAAAGTCCCTTCTGGGCGCCGGCTTTAAAAGTCCCTTCTGGGCGCCGGCTTTAAAAGTCCCTTCTGGGCGCCGGCTTTAATTTTCACTCATGGATACCGGTTTTAAAAGTCCCTTCTGGGCGCCGGTTTTAATTGTCACTCATGGATACCGGTTTTAAAAGTCCCTGCTGGGCGCCGGTTTTAATAGTCACTCATGGATGCCGGCATTAAAAGTCCCTTCTGGGCGCCGGCTTTAAAAATCCCTTTTGGGCGCCGGCTTTAATTGTCACTCATGGATACCGGTTTTAAAAGTCCCTGCTGGGCGCCGGTTTTAATAGTCACTCATGGATGCCGGCTTTAAAAGTCCCTTCTGGGCGCCGGCTTTAAAAGTCCCTTCTGGGCGCCGGCTTTAATTGTCACTCATGGATACCAGTTTTAAAAGTCCCTTCTGGGCGCCGGTTTTAATTGTCACTCATGGATACCGGTTTTAAAAGTCCCTTCTGGGCGCCGGTTTTAATTGTCACTCATGGATACCGGTTTTAAAAGTCCCTGCTGGGCGCCGGTTTTAATAGTCACTCATGGATGCCGGCATTAAAAGTCCCTTCTGGGCGCCGGCTTTAAAAGTCCCTTCTGGGCGCCGGCTTTAATTGTCACTCATGGATGCCGGTAAAAGTCTCTGCTGGGCGCCGGTTTTAATAGTCACTCATGGATGCCGGTTTTAAAAGTCCCTGCTGGGCGCCGGCTTTAAAAGTCCCTGCTGGGCGCCGGCTTTAAAAGTCCCTGCTGGGCGCCGGCTTTAAAAGTCCCTTGTGGGCGCCGGTTTTAAAAGTCCCTTCTGGGCGCCGGCTTTAAAAGTCCCTTCTGGGCGCCGGCTTTAAAAGTCCCTTCTGGGCGCCGGCTTTAAAAGTCCCTTCTGGGCGCCGGCTTTAATTTTCACTCATGGATACCGGTTTTAAAAGTCCCTTCTGGGCGCCGGTTTTAATTGTCACTCATGGATGCCGGTTTTAAAAGTCCCTGTTGGGCGCCGGTTTTAATAGTCACTCATGGATGCCGGCTTTAAAAGTCCCTTCTGGGCGCCGGCTTTAAAAGTCCCTTCTGGGCGCCGGCTTTAATTGTCACTCATGGATACCGGTTTTAAAAGTCCCTTCTGGGCGCCGGTTTTAATTGTCACTCATGGATACCGGTTTTAAAAGTCCCTGCTGGGCGCCGGTTTTAATAGTCACTCATGGATGCCGGCATTAAAAGTCCCTTCTGGGCGCCGGCTTTAAAAGTCCCTTTTGGGCGCCGGCTTTAATTGTCACTCATGGATACCGGTTTTAAAAGTCCCTTCTGGGCGCCGGTTTTAATTGTCACTCATGGATACCGGTTTTAAAAGTCCCTTCTGGGCGCCGGTTTTAATTGTCACTCATGGATACCGGTTTTAAAAGTCCCTGCTGGGCGCCGGTTTTAATAGTCACTCATGGATGCCGGCTTTAAAAGTCCCTTCTGGGCGCCGGCTTTAAAAGTCCCTTCTGGGCGCCGGCTTTAATTGTCACTCATGGATACCGGTTTTAAAAGTCCCTTCTGGGCGCCGGTTTTAATTGTCACTCATGGATACCGGTTTTAAAAGTCCCTTCTGGGCGCCGGTTTTAATTGTCACTCATGGATGCCGGTTTTAAAAGTCCCTGCTGGGCGCTGGCTTTAAAAGTCCCTTGTGGGCGCCGGTTTTAAAAGTCCCTTGTGGGCGCCGGTTTTAAAAGTCCCTTCTGGGCGCCGGCTTTAAAAGTCCCTTCTGGGCGCCGGCTTTAAAAGTCCCTTCTGGGCGCCGGCTTTAAAAGTCCCTTCTGGGCGCCGGCTTTAAAAGTCCCTTCTGGGCGCCGGCTTTAAAAGTCCCTTCTGGGCGCCGGCTTTAAAAGTCCCTTCTGGGCGCCGGCTTTAAAAGTCCCTTCTGGGCGCCGGCTTTAAAAGTCCCTTCTGGGCGCCGGTTTTAATTGTCACTCATGGATGCCGGTTTTAAAAGTCCCTGCTGGGCGCCGGTTTTAATAGTCACTCATGGATGCCGGCTTTAAAAGTCCCTTCTGGGCGCCGGCTTTAAAAGTCCCTTCTGGGCGCCGGCTTTAATTGTCACTCATGGATACCGGTTTTAAAAGTCCCTTCTGGGCGCCGGTTTTAATTGTCACTCATGGATACCGGTTTTAAAAGTCCCTGCTGGGCGCCGGTTTTAATAGTCACTCATGGATGCCGGCATTAAAAGTCCCTTCTGGGCGCCGGCTTTAAAAGTCCCTTCTGGGCGCCGGTTTTAATTGTCACTCATGGATACCGGTTTTAAAAGTCCCTTCTGGGCGCCGGTTTTAATTGTCACTCATGGATACCGGTTTTAAAAGTCCCTGCTGGGCGCCGGTTTTAATAGTCACTCATGGATGCCGGTTTTAAAAGTCCCTGTTGGGCGCCGGTTTTAATAGTCACTCATGGATGCCGGCTTTAAAAGTCCCTTCTGGGCGCCGGCTTTAAAAGTCCCTTCTGGGCGCCGGCTTTAATTGTCACTCATGGATACCGGTTTTAAAAGTCCCTTCTGGGCGCCGGTTTTAATTGTCACTCATGGATACCGGTTTTAAAAGTCCCTGCTGGGCGCCGGTTTTAATAGTCACTCATGGATGCCGGCATTAAAAGTCCCTTCTGGGCGCCGGCTTTAAAAGTCCCTTTTGGGCGCCGGCTTTAATTGTCACTCATGGATACCGGTTTTAAAAGTCCCTTCTGGGCGCCGGTTTTAATTGTCACTCATGGATACCGGTTTTAAAAGTCCCTTCTGGGCGCCGGTTTTAATTGTCACTCATGGATACCGGTTTTAAAAGTCCCTGCTGGGCGCCGGTTTTAATAGTCACTCATGGATGCCGGCTTTAAAAGTCCCTTCTGGGCGCCGGCTTTAATTGTCACTCATGGATACCGGTTTTAAAAGTCCCTTCTGGGCGCCGGTTTTAATTGTCACTCATGGATACCGGTTTTAAAAGTCCCTTCTGGGCGCCGGTTTTAATTGTCACTCATGGATACCGGTTTTAAAAGTCCCTGCTGGGCGCCGGTTTTAATAGTCACTCATGGATGCCGGCATTAAAAGTCCCTTCTGGGCGCCGGCTTTAAAAGTCCCTTCTGGGCGCCGGCTTTAATTGTCACTCATGGATGCCGGTAAAAGTCTCTGCTGGGCGCCGGTTTTAATAGTCACTCATGGATGCCGGCTTTAAAAGTCCCTTGTGGGCGCCGGCTTTAAAAGTCCCTTGTGGGCGCCGGCTTTAAAAGTCCCTTCTGGGCGCCGGCTTTAAAAGTCCCTTCTGGGCGCCGGCTTTAAAAGTCCCTTCTGGGCGCCGGCTTTAAAAGTCCCTTCTGGGCGCCGGCTTTAAAAGTCCCTTCTGGGCGCCGGTTTTAATTGTCACTCATGGATGCCGGTTTTAAAAGTCCCTGCTGGGCGCCGGTTTTAATAGTCACTCATGGATGCCGGCTTTAAAAGTCCCTGCTGGGCGCCGGCTTTAAAAGTCCCTTCTGGGCGCCGGCTTTAATTGTCACTCATGGATACCGGTTTTAAAAGTCCCTTCTGGGCGCCGGTTTTAATAGTCACTCATGGATGCCGGCATTAAAAGTCCCTTCTGGGCGCCGGCTTTAAAAGTCCCTTTTGGGCGCCGGCTTTAATTGTCACTCATGGATACCGGTTTTAAAAGTCCCTTCTGGGCGCCGGTTTTAATTGTCACTCATGGATACCGGTTTTAAAAGTCCCTTCTGGGCGCCGGTTTTAATTGTCACTCATGGATACCGGTTTTAAAAGTCCCTGCTGGGCGCCGGTTTTAAAAGTCCCTTCTGGGCGCCGGCTTTAATTGTCACTCATGGATACCGGTTTTAAAAGTCCCTTCTGGGCGCCGGTTTTAATTGTCACTCATGGATGCCGGCTTTAAAAGTCCCTTCTGGGCGCCGGCTTTAAAAGTCCCTTCTGGGCGCCGGCTTTAATTGTCACTCATGGATACCGGTTTTAAAAGTCCCTTCTGGGCGCCGGTTTTAATTGTCACTCATGGATACCGGTTTTAAAAGTCCCTTCTGGGCGCCGGTTTTAATTGTCACTCATGGATGCCGGTTTTAAAAGTCCCTGCTGGGCGCTGGCTTTAAAAGTCCCTTGTGGGCGCCGGTTTTAAAAGTCCCTTGTGGGCGCCGGTTTTAAAAGTCCCTTCTGGGCGCCGGCTTTAAAAGTCCCTTCTGGGCGCCGGCTTTAAAAGTCCCTTCTGGGCGCCGGCTTTAAAAGTCCCTTCTGGGCGCCGGCTTTAAAAGTCCCTTCTGGGCGCCGGCTTTAAAAGTCCCTTCTGGGCGCCGGCTTTAAAAGTCCCTTCTGGGCGCCGGCTTTAAAAGTCCCTTCTGGGCGCCGGCTTTAAAAGTCCCTTCTGGGCGCCGGTTTTAATTGTCACTCATGGATGCCGGTTTTAAAAGTCCCTGCTGGGCGCCGGTTTTAATAGTCACTCATGGATGCCGGCTTTAAAAGTCCCTTCTGGGCGCCGGCTTTAAAAGTCCCTTCTGGGCGCCGGCTTTAATTGTCACTCATGGATACCGGTTTTAAAAGTCCCTTCTGGGCGCCGGTTTTAATTGTCACTCATGGATACCGGTTTTAAAAGTCCCTGCTGGGCGCCGGCTTTAAAAGTCCCTTGTGGGCGCCGGCTTTAAAAGTCCCTTCTGGGCGCCGGCTTTAAAAGTCCCTTCTGGGCGCCGGCTTTAAAAGTCCCTTCTGGGCGCCGGCTTTAAAAGTCCCTTCTGGGCGCCGGCTTTAAAAGTCCCTTCTGGGCGCCGGCTTTAAAAGTCCCTTCTGGGCGCCGGCTTTAAAAGTCCCTTCTGGGCGCCGGTTTTAATTGTCACTCATGGATGCCGGTTTTAAAAGTCCCTGCTGGGCGCCGGTTTTAATAGTCACTCATGGATGCCGGCTTTAAAAGTCCCTGCTGGGCGCCGGCTTTAAAAGTCCCTTCTGGGCGCCGGCTTTAATTGTCACTCATGGATACCGGTTTTAAAAGTCCCTTCTGGGCGCCGGTTTTAATTGTCACTCATGGATACCGGTTTTAAAAGTCCCTGCTGGGCGCCGGTTTTAATAGTCACTCATGGATGCCGGCATTAAAAGTCCCTTCTGGGCGCCGGCTTTAAAAGTCCCTTTTGGGCGCCGGCTTTAATTGTCACTCATGGATACCGGTTTTAAAAGTCCCTGCTGGGCGCCGGTTTTAATAGTCACTCATGGATGCCGGCTTTAAAAGTCCCTTCTGGGCGCCGGCTTTAAAAGTCCCTTCTGGGCGCCGGCTTTAATTGTCACTCATGGATACCGGTTTTAAAAGTCCCTTCTGGGCGCCGGTTTTAATTGTCACTCATGGATACCGGTTTTAAAAGTCCCTTCTGGGCGCCGGTTTTAATTGTCACTCATGGATACCGGTTTTAAAAGTCCCTGCTGGGCGCCGGTTTTAATAGTCACTCATGGATGCCGGCATTAAAAGTCCCTTCTGGGCGCCGGCTTTAAAAGTCCCTTCTGGGCGCCGGCTTTAATTGTCACTCATGGATACCGGTTTTAAAAGTCCCTTCTGGGCGCCGGTTTTAATTGTCACTCATGGATACCGGTTTTAAAAATCCCTTCTGGGCGCCGGTTTTAATTGTCACTCATGGATACCGGTTTTAAAAGTCCCTGCTGGGCGCCGGTTTTAATAGTCACTCATGGATGCCGGTTTTAAAGGTCCCTTCTGGGCGCCGGCTTTAAAAGTCCCTTCTGGGCGCCGTTTTTAATTGTCACTCATGGATGCCGGTAAAAGTCTCTGCTGGGCGCCGGTTTTAAAAGTCACTCATGGATGCCGGTTTTAAAAGTCCCTGCTGGGCGCCGGCTTTAAAAGTCCCTTGTGGGCGCCGGTTTTAAAAGTCCCTTCTGGGCGCCGGCTTTAAAAGTCCCTTCTGGGCGCCGGCATTAAAAGTCCCTTCTGGGCGCCAGCTTTAAAAGTCCCTTCTGGGCGCCGGCATTAAAAAGTCCCTTCTGGGCGCCGGCTTTAAAAGTCCCTTCTGGGCGCCGGCATTAAAAGTCCCTTCTGGGCGCCGGCTTTAAAAGTCCCTTCTGGGCGCCGGCTTTAAAAGTCCCTTCTGGGCGCCGGCTTTAATTGTCACTCATGGATACCGGTTTTAAAAGTCCCTTCTGGGCGCCGGTTTTAATTGTCACTCATGGATACCGGTTTTAAAAATCCCTTCTGGGCGCCGGTTTTAATTGTCACTCATGGATGCCGGTTTTAAAAGTCCCTGCTGGGCGCCGGTTTTAATAGTTACTCATGGATGCCGGTTTTAAAAGTCCCTTCTGGGCGCCGGCTTTAAAATTCACTCATGGATACCGGTTTTCAAAGTCCCTTCTGGGCGCCGGCTTTAATTGTCACTCATGGATGCCGGTTTTAAAAGTCCCTGCTGGGCGCCGGTTTTAATAGTTACCCATGGATGCCGGCTTTAAAAGTCCCTTCTGGGCGCCGGCTTTAAAAGTCCCTTCTGGGCACCGGCTTTAAAAGTCCCTTCTGGGCGCCGGCTTTAATTGTCACTCATGGATACCGGTTTTAAAAGTCCCTTCTGGGCGCCGGTTTTAATTGTCACTCATGGATGCCGGTTTTAAAAGTCCCTGCTGGGCGCCGGTTTTAATAGTCACTCATGGATGCCGGTTTTAAAAGTCCCTTCTGGGCGCCGGCTTTAAAAGTCCCTTCTGGGCGCCGGCTTTAATTGTCACTCATGGATACCGGTTTTAAAAGTCCCTTCTGGGCGCCGGTTTTAATTGTCACTCATGGATACCGGTTTTAAAAGTCCCTGCTGGGCTCCGGTTTTAATTGTCACTCATGGATACCGGTTTTAAAAGTCCCTGCTGGGCGCCGGTTTTAATAGTCACTCATGGATGCCGGCATTAAAAGTCCCTTCTGGGCGCCGGCTTTAAAAGTCCCTTTTGGGCGCCGGCTTTAATTGTCACTCATGGATACCAGTTTTAAAAGTCCCTTCTGGGCGCCGGTTTTAATTGTCACTCATGGATACCGGTTTTAAAAGTCCCTTCTGGGCGCCGGTTTTAATTGTCACTCATGGATACCGGTTTTAAAAGTCCCTTCTGGGTGCCGGTTTTAATTGTCACTCATGGATGCCGGTAAAAGTCTCTGCTGGGCGCCGGTTTTAATAGTCACTCATGGATGCCGGCTTTAAAAGTCCCTGCTGGGCGCCGGTTTTAAAAGTCCCTTCTGGGCGCCGGCTTTAAAAGTCCCTTCTGGGCGCCGGCTTTAAAAGTCCCTTCTGGGCGCCGGCTTTAAAAGTCCCTTCTGGGCGCCGGCTTTAAAAGTCCCTTCTGGGCGCCGGCTTTAAAAGTCCCTTCTGGGCGCCGGCTTTAATTTTCACTCATGGATACCGGTTTTAAAAGTCCCTTCTGGGCGCCGGTTTTAATTGTCACTCATGGATACCGGTTTTAAAAGTCCCTGCTGGGCGCCGGTTTTAATAGTCACTCATGGATGCCGGCATTAAAAGTCCCTTCTGGGCGCCGGCTTTAAAAATCCCTTTTGGGCGCCGGCTTTAATTGTCACTCATGGATACCGGTTTTAAAAGTCCCTGCTGGGCGCCGGTTTTAATAGTCACTCATGGATGCCGGCTTTAAAAGTCCCTTCTGGGCGCCGGCTTTAAAAGTCCCTTCTGGGCGCCGGCTTTAATTGTCACTCATGGATACCAGTTTTAAAAGTCCCTTCTGGGCGCCGGTTTTAATTGTCACTCATGGATACCGGTTTTAAAAGTCCCTTCTGGGCGCCGGTTTTAATTGTCACTCATGGATACCGGTTTTAAAAGTCCCTGCTGGGCGCCGGTTTTAATAGTCACTCATGGATGCCGGCATTAAAAGTCCCTTCTGGGCGCCGGCTTTAAAAGTCCCTTCTGGGCGCCGGCTTTAATTGTCACTCATGGATGCCGGTAAAAGTCTCTGCTGGGCGCCGGTTTTAATAGTCACTCATGGATGCCGGTTTTAAAAGTCCCTGCTGGGCGCCGGCTTTAAAAGTCCCTGCTGGGCGCCGGCTTTAAAAGTCCCTGCTGGGCGCCGGCTTTAAAAGTCCCTTGTGGGCGCCGGTTTTAAAAGTCCCTTCTGGGCGCCGGCTTTAAAAGTCCCTTCTGGGCGCCGGCTTTAAAAGTCCCTTCTGGGCGCCGGCTTTAAAAGTCCCTTCTGGGCGCCGGCTTTAATTTTCACTCATGGATACCGGTTTTAAAAGTCCCTTCTGGGCGCCGGTTTTAATTGTCACTCATGGATGCCGGTTTTAAAAGTCCCTGTTGGGCGCCGGTTTTAATAGTCACTCATGGATGCCGGCTTTAAAAGTCCCTTCTGGGCGCCGGCTTTAAAAGTCCCTTCTGGGCGCCGGCTTTAATTGTCACTCATGGATACCGGTTTTAAAAGTCCCTTCTGGGCGCCGGTTTTAATTGTCACTCATGGATACCGGTTTTAAAAGTCCCTGCTGGGCGCCGGTTTTAATAGTCACTCATGGATGCCGGCATTAAAAGTCCCTTCTGGGCGCCGGCTTTAAAAGTCCCTTTTGGGCGCCGGCTTTAATTGTCACTCATGGATACCGGTTTTAAAAGTCCCTTCTGGGCGCCGGTTTTAATTGTCACTCATGGATACCGGTTTTAAAAGTCCCTTCTGGGCGCCGGTTTTAATTGTCACTCATGGATACCGGTTTTAAAAGTCCCTGCTGGGCGCCGGTTTTAATAGTCACTCATGGATGCCGGCTTTAAAAGTCCCTTCTGGGCGCCGGCTTTAAAAGTCCCTTCTGGGCGCCGGCTTTAATTGTCACTCATGGATACCGGTTTTAAAAGTCCCTTCTGGGCGCCGGTTTTAATTGTCACTCATGGATACCGGTTTTAAAAGTCCCTTCTGGGCGCCGGTTTTAATTGTCACTCATGGATGCCGGTTTTAAAAGTCCCTGCTGGGCGCTGGCTTTAAAAGTCCCTTGTGGGCGCCGGTTTTAAAAGTCCCTTGTGGGCGCCGGTTTTAAAAGTCCCTTCTGGGCGCCGGCTTTAAAAGACCCTTCTGGGCGCCGGCTTTAAAAGTCCCTTCTGGGCGCCGGCTTTAAAAGTCCCTTCTGGGCGCCGGCTTTAAAAGTCCCTTCTGGGCGCCGGCTTTAAAAGTCCCTTCTGGGCGCCGGCTTTAAAAGTCCCTTCTGGGCGCCGGCTTTAAAAGTCCCTTCTGGGCGCCGGCTTTAAAAGTCCCTTCTGGGCGCCGGCTTTAAAAGTCCCTTCTGGGCGCCGGTTTTAATTGTCACTCATGGATGCCGGTTTTAAAAGTCCCTGCTGGGCGCCGGTTTTAATAGTCACTCATGGATGCCGGCTTTAAAAGTCCCTTCTGGGCGCCGGCTTTAAAAGTCCCTTCTGGGCGCCGGCTTTAATTGTCACTCATGGATACCGGTTTTAAAAGTCCCTTCTGGGCGCCGGTTTTAATTGTCACTCATGGATACCGGTTTTAAAAGTCCCTGCTGGGCGCCGGTTTTAATAGTCACTCATGGATGCCGGCATTAAAAGTCCCTTCTGGGCGCCGGCTTTAAAAGTCCCTTCTGGGCGCCGGTTTTAATTGTCACTCATGGATACCGGTTTTAAAAGTCCCTTCTGGGCGCCGGTTTTAATTGTCACTCATGGATACCGGTTTTAAAAGTCCCTGCTGGGCGCCGGTTTTAATAGTCACTCATGGATGCCGGTTTTAAAAGTCCCTGTTGGGCGCCGGTTTTAATAGTCACTCATGGATGCCGGCTTTAAAAGTCCCTTCTGGGCGCCGGCTTTAAAAGTCCCTTCTGGGCGCCGGCTTTAATTGTCACTCATGGATACCGGTTTTAAAAGTCCCTTCTGGGCGCCGGTTTTAATTGTCACTCATGGATACCGGTTTTAAAAGTCCCTGCTGGGCGCCGGTTTTAATAGTCACTCATGGATGCCGGCATTAAAAGTCCCTTCTGGGCGCCGGCTTTAAAAGTCCCTTTTGGGCGCCGGCTTTAATTGTCACTCATGGATACCGGTTTTAAAAGTCCCTTCTGGGCGCCGGTTTTAATTGTCACTCATGGATACCGGTTTTAAAAGTCCCTTCTGGGCGCCGGTTTTAATTGTCACTCATGGATACCGGTTTTAAAAGTCCCTGCTGGGCGCCGGTTTTAATAGTCACTCATGGATGCCGGCTTTAAAAGTCCCTTCTGGGCGCCGGCTTTAATTGTCACTCATGGATACCGGTTTTAAAAGTCCCTTCTGGGCGCCGGTTTTAATTGTCACTCATGGATACCGGTTTTAAAAGTCCCTTCTGGGCGCCGGTTTTAATTGTCACTCATGGATACCGGTTTTAAAAGTCCCTGCTGGGCGCCGGTTTTAATAGTCACTCATGGATGCCGGCATTAAAAGTCCCTTCTGGGCGCCGGCTTTAAAAGTCCCTTCTGGGCGCCGGCTTTAATTGTCACTCATGGATGCCGGTAAAAGTCTCTGCTGGGCGCCGGTTTTAATAGTCACTCATGGATGCCGGCTTTAAAAGTCCCTTGTGGGCGCCGGCTTTAAAAGTCCCTTCTGGGCGCCGGCTTTAAAAGTCCCTTCTGGGCGCCGGCTTTAAAAGTCCCTTCTGGGCGCCGGCTTTAAAAGTCCCTTCTGGGCGCCGGCTTTAAAAGTCCCTTCTGGGCGCCGGCTTTAAAAGTCCCTTCTGGGCGCCGGTTTTAATTGTCACTCATGGATGCCGGTTTTAAAAGTCCCTGCTGGGCGCCGGTTTTAATAGTCACTCATGGATGCCGGCTTTAAAAGTCCCTGCTGGGCGCCGGCTTTAAAAGTCCCTTCTGGGCGCCGGCTTTAATTGTCACTCATGGATACCGGTTTTAAAAGTCCCTTCTGGGCGCCGGTTTTAATAGTCACTCATGGATGCCGGCATTAAAAGTCCCTTCTGGGCGCCGGCTTTAAAAGTCCCTTTTGGGCGCCGGCTTTAATTGTCACTCATGGATACCGGTTTTAAAAGTCCCTTCTGGGCGCCGGTTTTAATTGTCACTCATGGATACCGGTTTTAAAAGTCCCTTCTGGGCGCCGGTTTTAATTGTCACTCATGGATACCGGTTTTAAAAGTCCCTGCTGGGCGCCGGTTTTAAAAGTCCCTTCTGGGCGCCGGCTTTAATTGTCACTCATGGATACCGGTTTTAAAAGTCCCTTCTGGGCGCCGGTTTTAATTGTCACTCATGGATGCCGGCTTTAAAAGTCCCTTCTGGGCGCCGGCTTTAAAAGTCCCTTCTGGGCGCCGGCTTTAATTGTCACTCATGGATACCGGTTTTAAAAGTCCCTTCTGGGCGCCGGTTTTAATTGTCACTCATGGATACCGGTTTTAAAAGTCCCTTCTGGGCGCCGGTTTTAATTGTCACTCATGGATGCCGGTTTTAAAAGTCCCTGCTGGGCGCTGGCTTTAAAAGTCCCTTGTGGGCGCCGGTTTTAAAAGTCCCTTGTGGGCGCCGGTTTTAAAAGTCCCTTCTGGGCGCCGGCTTTAAAAGTCCCTTCTGGGCGCCGGCTTTAAAAGTCCCTTCTGGGCGCCGGCTTTAAAAGTCCCTTCTGGGCGCCGGCTTTAAAAGTCCCTTCTGGGCGCCGGCTTTAAAAGTCCCTTCTGGGCGCCGGCTTTAAAAGTCCCTTCTGGGCGCCGGCTTTAAAAGTCCCTTCTGGGCGCCGGCTTTAAAAGTCCCTTCTGGGCGCCGGTTTTAATTGTCACTCATGGATGCCGGTTTTAAAAGTCCCTGCTGGGCGCCGGTTTTAATAGTCACTCATGGATGCCGGCTTTAAAAGTCCCTTCTGGGCGCCGGCTTTAAAAGTCCCTTCTGGGCGCCGGCTTTAATTGTCACTCATGGATACCGGTTTTAAAAGTCCCTTCTGGGCGCCGGTTTTAATTGTCACTCATGGATACCGGTTTTAAAAGTCCCTGCTGGGCGCCGGTTTTAATAGTCACTCATGGATGCCGGCATTAAAAGTCCCTTCTGGGCGCCGGCTTTAAAAGTCCCTTCTGGGCGCCGGTTTTAATTGTCACTCATGGATACCGGTTTTAAAAGTCCCTTCTGGGCGCCGGTTTTAATTGTCACTCATGGATACCGGTTTTAAAAGTCCCTGCTGGGCGCCGGTTTTAATAGTCACTCATGGATGCCGGTTTTAAAAGTCCCTGTTGGGCGCCGGTTTTAATAGTCACTCATGGATGCCGGCTTTAAAAGTCCCTTCTGGGCGCCGGCTTTAAAAGTCCCTTCTGGGCGCCGGCTTTAATTGTCACTCATGGATACCGGTTTTAAAAGTCCCTTCTGGGCGCCGGTTTTAATTGTCACTCATGGATACCGGTTTTAAAAGTCCCTGCTGGGCGCCGGTTTTAATAGTCACTCATGGATGCCGGCATTAAAAGTCCCTTCTGGGCGCCGGCTTTAAAAGTCCCTTTTGGGCGCCGGCTTTAATTGTCACTCATGGATACCGGTTTTAAAAGTCCCTTCTGGGCGCCGGTTTTAATTGTCACTCATGGATACCGGTTTTAAAAGTCCCTTCTGGGCGCCGGTTTTAATTGTCACTCATGGATACCGGTTTTAAAAGTCCCTGCTGGGCGCCGGTTTTAATAGTCACTCATGGATGCCGGCTTTAAAAGTCCCTTCTGGGCGCCGGCTTTAATTGTCACTCATGGATACCGGTTTTAAAAGTCCCTTCTGGGCGCCGGTTTTAATTGTCACTCATGGATACCGGTTTTAAAAGTCCCTTCTGGGCGCCGGTTTTAATTGTCACTCATGGATACCGGTTTTAAAAGTCCCTGCTGGGCGCCGGTTTTAATAGTCACTCATGGATGCCGGCATTAAAAGTCCCTTCTGGGCGCCGGCTTTAAAAGTCCCTTCTGGGCGCCGGCTTTAATTGTCACTAATGGATGCCGGTAAAAGTCTCTGCTGGGCGCCGGTTTTAATAGTCACTCATGGATGCCGGTTTTAAAAGTCCCTGCTGGGCGCCGGCTTTAAAAGTCCCTTGTGGGCGCCGGCTTTAAAAGTCCCTTCTGGGCGCCGGCTTTAAAAGTCCCTTCTGGGCGCCGGCTTTAAAAGTCCCTTCTGGGCGCCGGCTTTAAAAGTCCCTTCTGGGCGCCGGCTTTAAAAGTCCCTTCTGGGCGCCGGCTTTAAAAGTCCCTTCTGGGCGCCGGCTTTAAAAGTCCCTTCTGGGCGCCGGTTTTAATTGTCACTCATGGATGCCGGTTTTAAAAGTCCCTGCTGGGCGCCGGTTTTAATAGTCACTCATGGATGCCGGCTTTAAAAGTCCCTGCTGGGCGCCGGCTTTAAAAGTCCCTTCTGGGCGCCGGCTTTAATTGTCACTCATGGATACCGGTTTTAAAAGTCCCTTCTGGGCGCCGGTTTTAATTGTCACTCATGGATACCGGTTTTAAAAGTCCCTGCTGGGCGCCGGTTTTAATAGTCACTCATGGATGCCGGCATTAAAAGTCCCTTCTGGGCGCCGGCTTTAAAAGTCCCTTTTGGGCGCCGGCTTTAATTGTCACTCATGGATACCGGTTTTAAAAGTCCCTGCTGGGCGCCGGTTTTAATAGTCACTCATGGATGCCGGCTTTAAAAGTCCCTTCTGGGCGCCGGCTTTAAAAGTCCCTTCTGGGCGCCGGCTTTAATTGTCACTCATGGATACCGGTTTTAAAAGTCCCTTCTGGGCGCCGGTTTTAATTGTCACTCATGGATACCGGTTTTAAAAGTCCCTTCTGGGCGCCGGTTTTAATTGTCACTCATGGATACCGGTTTTAAAAGTCCCTGCTGGGCGCCGGTTTTAATAGTCACTCATGGATGCCGGCATTAAAAGTCCCTTCTGGGCGCCGGCTTTAAAAGTCCCTTCTGGGCGCCGGCTTTAATTGTCACTCATGGATACCGGTTTTAAAAGTCCCTTCTGGGCGCCGGTTTTAATTGTCACTCATGGATACCGGTTTTAAAAATCCCTTCTGGGCGCCGGTTTTAATTGTCACTCATGGATACCGGTTTTAAAAGTCCCTGCTGGGCGCCGGTTTTAAAAGTCACTCATGGATGCCGGTTTTAAAAGTCCCTGCTGGGCGCCGGCTTTAAAAGTCCCTTGTGGGCGCCGGTTTTAAAAGTCCCTTCTGGGCGCCGGCTTTAAAAGTCCCTTCTGGGCGCCGGCATTAAAAGTCCCTTCTGGGCGCCAGCTTTAAAAGTCCCTTCTGGGCGCCGGCATTAAAAAGTCCCTTCTGGGCGCCGGCTTTAAAAGTCCCTTGTGGGCGCCGGCTTTAAAAGTCCCTTCTGGGCGCCGGCTTTAAAAGTCCCTTCTGGGCGCCGGCTTTAAAAGTCCCTTCTGGGCGCCGGCTTTAAAAGTCCCTTCTGGGCGCCGGCTTTAAAAGTCCCTTCTGGGCGCCGGCTTTAAAAGTCCCTTCTGGGCGCCGGCTTTAAAAGTCCCTTCTGGGCGCCGGTTTTAATTGTCACTCATGGATGCCGGTTTTAAAAGTCCCTGCTGGGCGCCGGTTTTAATAGTCACTCATGGATGCCGGCTTTAAAAGTCCCTGCTGGGCGCCGGCTTTAAAAGTCCCTTCTGGGCGCCGGCTTTAATTGTCACTCATGGATACCGGTTTTAAAAGTCCCTTCTGGGCGCCGGTTTTAATTGTCACTCATGGATACCGGTTTTAAAAGTCCCTGCTGGGCGCCGGTTTTAATAGTCACTCATGGATGCCGGCATTAAAAGTCCCTTCTGGGCGCCGGCTTTAAAAGTCCCTTTTGGGCGCCGGCTTTAATTGTCACTCATGGATACCGGTTTTAAAAGTCCCTGCTGGGCGCCGGTTTTAATAGTCACTCATGGATGCCGGCTTTAAAAGTCCCTTCTGGGCGCCGGCTTTAAAAGTCCCTTCTGGGCGCCGGCTTTAATTGTCACTCATGGATACCGGTTTTAAAAGTCCCTTCTGGGCGCCGGTTTTAATTGTCACTCATGGATACCGGTTTTAAAAGTCCCTTCTGGGCGCCGGTTTTAATTGTCACTCATGGATACCGGTTTTAAAAGTCCCTGCTGGGCGCCGGTTTTAATAGTCACTCATGGATGCCGGCATTAAAAGTCCCTTCTGGGCGCCGGCTTTAAAAGTCCCTTCTGGGCGCCGGCTTTAATTGTCACTCATGGATACCGGTTTTAAAAGTCCCTTCTGGGCGCCGGTTTTAATTGTCACTCATGGATACCGGTTTTAAAAATCCCTTCTGGGCGCCGGTTTTAATTGTCACTCATGGATACCGGTTTTAAAAGTCCCTGCTGGGCGCCGGTTTTAAAAGTCACTCATGGATGCCGGTTTTAAAAGTCCCTGCTGGGCGCCGGCTTTAAAAGTCCCTCGTGGGCGCCGGTTTTAAAAGTCCCTTCTGGGCGCCGGCTTTAAAAGTCCCTTCTGGGCGCCGGCATTAAAAGTCCCTTCTGGGCGCCAGCTTTAAAAGTCCCTTCTGGGCGCCGGCATTAAAAAGTCCCTTCTGGGCGCCGGCTTTAAAAGTCCCTTCTGGGCGCCGGCATTAAAAGTCCCTTCTGGGCGCCGGCTTTAAAAGTCCCTTCTGGGCGCCGGCTTTAAAAGTCCCTTCTGGGCGCCGGCTTTAAAAGTCCCTTCTGGGCGCCGGCTTTAAAAGTCCCTTCTGGGCGCCGGCTTTAAAAGTCCCTTCTGGGCGCCGGCTTTAAAAGTCTCTTCTGGGCGCCGGCTTTAAAATTCACTCATGGATACCGGTTTTAAGGCGCCGGCTTTAATTGTCACTCATGGATGCCGGTTTTAAAAGTCCCTGCTGGCCGCCGGTTTTAATAGTTACTCATGGATGCCGGCTTTAAAAGTCCCTTCTGGGCGCCGGCTTTAAAAGTCCCTTCTGGGCACCGGCTTTAAAAGTCCCTTATGGGCGCCGGCTTTAATTGTCACTCATGGATGCCGGTTTTAAAAGTCCCTGCTGGGCGCCGGTTTTAATAGTCACTCATGGATGCCGGTTTTAAAAGTCCCTGCTGGGCGCCGGCTTTAAAAGTCCCTTGTGGGCGCCGGTTTTAAAAGTCCCTTCTGGGCGCCAGCTTTAAAAGTCCCTTCTGGGCGCCAGCTTTAAAAGTCCCTTCTGGGCGCCAGCTTTAAAAGTCCCTTCTGGGCGCCAGCTTTAAAAGTCCCTTCTGGGTGCCGGCTTTAAAAGTCCCTTCTGGGCGCCGGCTTTAAAAGTCCCTTCTGGGCGCCGGCTTTAAAAGTCCCTTCTGGGCGCCGGCTTTAAAAGTCCCTTCTGGGCGCCGGCTTTAAAAGTCCCTTCTGGGCGCCGGCTTTAATTTTCACTCATGGATACCGGTTTTAAAAGTCCCTTCTGGGCGCCGGTTTTAATTGTCACTCATGGATGCCGGTTTTAAAAGTCCCTGCTGGGCGCCGGTTTTAATAGTCACTCATGGATGCCGGCTTTAAAAGTCCCTTCTGGGCGCCGGCTTTAAAAGTCCCTTCTGGGCGCCGGCTTTAATTGTCACTCATGGATACCGGTTTTAAAAGTCCCTTCTGGGCGCCGGTTTTAATTGTCACTCATGGATACCGGTTTTAAAAGTCCCTGCTGGGCGCCGGTTTTAATAGTCACTCATGGATGCCGGCATTAAAAGTCCCTTCTGGGCGCCGGCTTTAAAAGTCCCTTCTGGGCGCCGGTTTTAATTGTCACTCATGGATACCGGTTTTAAAAGTCCCTTCTGGGCGCCGGTTTTAATTGTCACTCATGGATACCGGTTTTAAAAGTCCCTGCTGGGCGCCGGTTTTAATAGTCACTCATGGATGCCGGCTTTAAAAGTCCCTTCTGGGCGCCGGCTTTAAAAGTCCCTTCTGGGCGCCGGCTTTAATTGTCACTCATGGATACCGGTTTTAAAAGTCCCTTCTGGGCGCCGGTTTTAATTGTCACTCATGGATACCGGTTTTAAAAGTCCCTGCTGGGCGCCGGTTTTAATAGTCACTCATGGATGCCGGCATTAAAAGTCCCTTCTGGGCGCCGGCTTTAAAAGTCCCTTCTGGGCGCCGGCTTTAATTGTCACTCATGGATGCCGGTAAATGTCTCTGCTGGGCGCCGGTTTTAATAGTCACTCATGGAAGCCGGTTTTAAAAGTCCCTGCTGGGCGCCGGCTTTAAAAGTCCCTTGTGGGCGCCGGTTTTAAAAGTCCCTTCTGGGCGCCGGCTTTAAAAGTCCCTTCTGGGCGCCGGCTTTAAAAGTCCCTTCTGGGCGCCGGCTTTAAAAGTCCCTTCTGGGCGCCGGCTTTAAAAGTCCCTTCTGGGCGCCGGCTTTAATTTTCACTCATGGATACCGGTTTTAAAAGTCCCTTCTGGGCGCCGGTTTTAATTGTCACTCATGGATGCCGGTTTTAAAAGTCCCTGTTGGGCGCCGGTTTTAATAGTCACTCATGGATGCCGGCTTTAAAAGTCCCTTCTGGGCGCCGGCTTTAAAAGTCCCTTCTGGGCGCCGGCTTTAATTGTCACTCATGGATACCGGTTTTAAAAGTCCCTTCTGGGCGCCGGTTTTAATTGTCACTCATGGATACCGGTTTTAAAAGTCCCTGCTGGGCGCCGGTTTTAATAGTCACTCATGGATGCCGGCATTAAAAGTCCCTTCTGGGCGCCGGCTTTACAAGTCCCTTTTGGGCGCCGGCTTTAATTGTCACTCATGGATACCGGTTTTAAAAGTCCCTTCTGGGTGCCGGTTTTAATTGTCACTCATGGATACCGGTTTTAAAAGTCCCTTCTGGGCGCCGGTTTTAATTGTCACTCATGGATACCGGTTTTAAAAGTCCCTGCTGGGCGCCGGTTTTAATAGTCACTCATGGATGCCGGCTTTAAAAGTCCCTTCTGGGCGCCGGCTTTAAAAGTCCCTTCTGGGCGCCGGCTTTAATTGTCACTCATGGATACCGGTTTTAAAAGTCCCTGCTGGGCGCCGGTTTTAATAGTCACTCATGGATGCCGGCATTAAAAGTCCCTTCTGGGCGCCGGCTTTAAAAGTCCCTTCTGGGCGCCGGCTTTAATTGTCACTCATGGATGCCGGTAAAAGTCTCTGCTGGGCGCCGGTTTTAAAAGTCACTCATGGATGCCGGTTTTAAAAGTCCCTACTGGGCGCCGGCTTTAAAAGTCCCTTGTGGGCGCCGGTTTTAAAAGTCCCTTCTGGGCGCCGGCTTTAAAAGTCCCTTCTGGGCGCCGGCTTTAAAAGTCCCTTCTGGGCGCCGGCTTTAAAAGTCCCTTCTGGGCGCCGGCTTTAAAAGTCCCTTCTGGGCGCCGGCTTTAAAAGTCCCTTCTGGGCGCCGGTTTTAATTGTCACTCATGGATGCCGGTTTTAAAAGTCCCTGCTGGGCGCCGGTTTTAATAGTCACTCATGGATGCCGGCTTTAAAAGTCCCTTCTGGGCGCCGGCTTTAAAAGTCCCTTCTGGGCGCCGGCTTTAATTGTCACTCATGGATACCGGTTTTAAAAGTCCCTTCTGGGCGCCGGTTTTAATTGTCACTCATGGATACCGGTTTTAAAAGTCCCTGCTGGGCGCCGGTTTTAATAGTCACTCATGGATGCCGGCATTAAAAGTCCCTTCTGGGCGCCGGCTTTAAAAGTCCCTTTTGGGCGCCGGCTTTAATTGTCACTCATGGATACCGGTTTTAAAAGTCCCTTCTGGGCGCCGGTTTTAATTGTCACTCATGGATACCGGTTTTAAAAGTCCCTTCTGGGCGCCGGTTTTAATTGTCACTCATGGATACCGGTTTTAAAAGTCCCTGCTGGGCGCCGGTTTTAATAGTCACTCATGGATGCCGGCTTTAAAAGTCCCTTCTGGGCGCCGGCTTTAAAAGTCCCTTCTGGGCTCCGGCTTTAATTGTCACTCATGGATACCGGTTTTAAATGTCCCTTCTGGGCGCCGGTTTTAATTGTCACTCATGGATACCGGTTTTAAAAGTCCCTTCTGGGCGCCGGTTTTAATTGTCACTCATGGATACCGGTTTTAAAAGTCCCTGCTGGGCGCCGGTTTAATAATAGTCACTCATGGATGCCGGCATTAAAAGTCCCTTCTGGGCGCCGGCTTTAAAAGTCCCTTTTGGGCGCCGGCTTTAATTGTCACTCATGGATACCGGTTTTAAAAGTCCCTTCTGGGCGCCGGTTTTAATTGTCACTCATGGATACCGGTTTTAAAAGTCCCTGCTGGGCGCCGGTTTTAATAGTCACTCATGGATGCCGGCTTTAAAAGTCCCTTCTGGGCGCCGGCTTTAATTGTCACTCATGGATACCGGTTTTAAAAGTCCCTTCTGGGCGCCGGTTTTAATTGTCACTCATGGATACCGGTTTTAAAAGTCCCTGCTGGGCGCCGGTTTTAATAGTCACTCATGGATGCCGGCATTAAAAGTCCCTTCTGGGCGCCGGCTTTAATTGTCACTCATGGATACCGGTTTTAAAAGTCCCTGCTGGGCGCCGGTTTTAATAGTCACTCATGGATGCCGGCATTAAAAGTCCCTTCTGGGCGCCGGCTTTAATTGTCACTCATGGATGCCGGTAAAAGTCTCTGCTGGGCGCCGGTTTTAATAGTCACTCATGGATGCCGGTTTTAAAAGTCCCTGCTGGGCGCCGGCTTTAAAAGTCCCTTGTGGGCGCCAGTTTTAAAAGTCCCTTCTGGGCGCCGGCTTTAAAAGTCCCTTCTGGGCGCCGGCTTTAAAAGTCCCTTCTGGGCGCCGGCTTTAAAAGTCCCTTCTGGGCGCCGGCATTAAAAGTCCCTTCTGGGCGCCGGCTTTAAAAGTCCCTTCTGGGCGCCGGTTTTAATTGTCACTCATGGATGCCGGTTTTAAAAGTCCCTGCTGGGCGCCGGTTTTAATAGTCACTCATGGATGCCGGCTTTAAAAGTCCCTTCTGGGCGCCGGCTTTAAAAGTCCCTTCTGGGCGCCGGCTTTAATTGTCACTCATGGATACCGGTTTTAAAAGTCCCTTCTGGGCGCCGGTTTTAATTGTCACTTATGGATACCGGTTTTAAAAGTCCCTGCTGGGCGCCGGTTTTAATAGTCACTCATGGATGCCGGCATTAAAAGTCCTTTCTGGGCGCCGGCTTGGGCGCCGGCTTTAATTGTCACTCATGGATACCGGTTTTAAAAGTCCCTTCTGGGCGCCGGTTTTAATTGTCACTCATGGATACCGGTTTTAAAAGTCCCTTCTGGGCGCCGGTTTTAATTGTCACTCATGGATACCTGTTTTAAAAGTCCCTGCTGGGCGCCGGTTTTAATAGTCACTCATGGATGCCGGCTTTAAAAGTCCCTTCTGGGCGCCGGCTTTAAAAGTCCCTTCTGGGCGCCGGCTTTAATTGTCACTCATGGATACCGGTTTTAAAAGTCCCTTCTGGGCGCCGGTTTTAATTGTCACTCATGGATACCGGTTTTAAAAGTCCCTTCTGGGCGCCGGTTTTAATTGTCACTCATGGATACCGGTTTTAAAAGTCCCTGCTGGGCGCCGGTTTTAATAGTCACTCATGGATGCTGGCATTAAAAGTCCCTTCTGGGCGCCGGCTTTAAAAGTCCCTTCTGGGCGCCGGCTTTAATTGTCACTCATGGATACCGGTTTTAAAAGTCCCTTCTGGGCGCCGGTTTTAATTGTCACTCATGGATACCGGTTTTAAAAATCCCTTCTGGGCGCCGGTTTTAATAGTCACTCATGGATGCCGGTTTTAAAGGTCCCTTCTGGGCGCCGGCTTTAAAAGTCCCTTCTGGGCGCCGTTTTTAATTGTCACTCATGGATGCCGGTAAAAGTCTCTGCTGGGCGCCGGTTTTAAAAGTCACTCATGGATGCCGGTTTTAAAAGTCCCTGCTGGGCGCCGGTTTTAAAAGTCCCTGCTGGGCGCCGGCTTTAAAAGTCCCTTGTGGGCGCCGGTTTTAAAAGTCCCTTCTGGGCGCCGGCTTTAAAAGTCCCTTCTGGGCGCCGGCATTAAAAGTCCCTTCTGGGCGCCGGCTTTAAAAGTCCCTTCTGGGCGCCGGCATTAAAAAGTCCCTTCTGGGCGCCGGCTTTAAAAGTCCCTTCTGGGCGCCGGCATTAAAAGTCCCTTCTGGGCGCCGGCTTTAAAAGTCCCTTCTGGGCGCCGGCTTTAAAAGTCCCTTCTGGGCGCCGGCTTTAAAAGTCCCTTCTGGGCGCCGGCTTTAAAAGTCCCTTCTGGGCGCCGGCTTTAAAAGTCCCTTCTGGGCGCCGGCTTTAAAAGTCCCTTCTGGGCGCCGGCTTTAAAAGTCCCTTCTGGGCGCCGGCTTTAAAAGTCCCTTCTGGGCGCCGGCTTTAAAATTCACTCATGGATACCGGTTTTAAGGCGCCGGCTTTAATTGTCACTCATGGATGCCGGTTTTAAAAGTCCCTGCTGGCCGCCGGTTTTAATAGTTACTCATGGATGCCGGCTTTAAAAGTCCCTTCTGGGCGCCGGCTTTAAAAGTCCCTTCTGGGCACCGGCTTTAAAAGTCCCTTATGGGCGCCGGCTTTAATTGTCACTCATGGATGCCGGTTTTAAAAGTCCCTGCTGGGCGCCGGTTTTAATAGTCACTCATGGATGCCGGTTTTAAAAGTCCCTGCTGGGCGCCGGCTTTAAAAGTCCCTTGTGGGCGCCGGTTTTAAAAGTCCCTTCTGGGCGCCAGCTTTAAAAGTCCCTTCTGGGCGCCAGCTTTAAAAGTCCCTTCTGGGCGCCGGCTTTAAAAGTCCCTTCTGGGCGCCGGCTTTAAAAGTCCCTTCTGGGCGCCGGCTTTAAAAGTCCCTTCTGGGCGCCGGCTTTAAAAGTCCCTTCTGGGCGCCGGCTTTAAAAGTCCCTTCTGGGCGCCGGCTTTAATTTTCACTCATGGATACCGGTTTTAAAAGTCCCTTCTGGGCGCCGGTTTTAATTGTCACTCATGGATGCCGGTTTTAAAAGTCCCTGCTGGGCGCCGGTTTTAATAGTCACTCATGGATGCCGGCTTTAAAAGTCCCTTCTGGGCGCCGGCTTTAAAAGTCCCTTCTGGGCGCCGGCTTTAATTGTCACTCATGGATACCGGTTTTAAAAGTCCCTTCTGGGCGCCGGTTTTAATTGTCACTCATGGATACCGGTTTTAAAAGTCCCTGCTGGGCGCCGGTTTTAATAGTCACTCATGGATGCCGGCATTAAAAGTCCCTTCTGGGCGCCGGCTTTAAAAGTCCCTTTTGGGCGCCGGCTTTAATTGTCACTCATGGATACCGGTTTTAAAAGTCCCTTCTGGGCGCCGGTTTTAATTGTCACTCATGGATACCGGTTTTAAAAGTCCCTTCTGGGCGCCGGTTTTAATTGTCACTCATGGATACCGGTTTTAAAAGTCCCTGCTGGGCGCCGGTTTTAATAGTCACTCATGGATGCCGGCTTTAAAAGTCCCTTCTGGGCGCCGGCTTTAAAAGTCCCTTCTGGGCGCCGGCTTTAATTGTCACTCATGGATACCGGTTTTAAAAGTCCCTTCTGGGCGCCGGTTTTAATTGTCACTCATGGATACCGGTTTTAAAAGTCCCTGCTGGGCGCCGGTTTTAATAGTCACTCATGGATGCCGGCATTAAAAGTCCCTTCTGGGCGCCGGCTTTAAAAGTCCCTTCTGGGCGCCGGCTTTAATTGTCACTCATGGATGCCGGTAAAAGTCTCTGCTGGGCGCCGGTTTTAATAGTCACTCATGGATGCCGGTTTTAAAAGTCCCTGCTGGGCGCCGGTTTTAATAGTCACTCATGGATGCCGGCATTAAAAGTCCCTTCTGGGCGCCGGCTTTAAAAGTCCCTTCTGGGCGCCGGCTTTAATTGTCACTCATGGATGCCGGTAAAAGTCTCTGCTGGGCGCCGGTTTTAATAGTCACTCATGGATGCCGGTTTTAAAAGTCCCTACTGGGCGCCGGCTTTAAAAGTCCCTTGTGGGCGCCGGTTTTAAAAGTCCCTTCTGGGCGCCGGCTTTAAAAGTCCCTTCTGGGCGCCGGCTTTAAAAGTCCCTTCTGGGCGCCGGCTTTAAAAGTCCCTTCTGGGCTCCGGCTTTAAAAGTCCCTTCTGGGCGCCGGCTTTAAAAGTCCCTTCTGGGCGCCGGCTTTAAAAGTCCCTTCTGGGCGCCGGTTTTAATTGTCACTCATGGATGCCGGTTTTAAAAGTCCCTGCTGGGCGCCGGTTTTAATAGTCACTCATGGATGCCGGCTTTAAAAGTCCCTTCTGGGCGCCGGCTTTAAAAGTCCCTTCTGGGCGCCGGCTTTAATTGTCACTCATGGATACCGGTTTTAAAAGTCCCTTCTGGGCGCCGGTTTTAATTGTCACTCATGGATACCGGTTTTAAAAGTCCCTGCTGGGCGCCGGTTTTAATAGTCACTCATGGATGCCGGCATTAAAAGTCCCTTCTGGGCGCCGGCTTTAAAAGTCCCTTTTGGGCGCCGGCTTTAATTGTCACTCATGGATACCGGTTTTAAAAGTCCCTTCTGGGCGCCGGTTTTAATTGTCACTCATGGATACCGGTTTTAAAAGTCCCTTCTGGGCGCCGGTTTTAATTGTCACTCATGGATACCGGTTTTAAAAGTCCCTGCTGGGCGCCGGTTTTAATAGTCACTCATGGATGCCGGCTTTAAAAGTCCCTTCTGGGCGCCGGCTTTAAAAGTCCCTTCTGGGCTCCGGCTTTAATTGTCACTCATGGATACCGGTTTTAAATGTCCCTTCTGGGCGCCGGTTTTAATTGTCACTCATGGATACCGGTTTTAAAAGTCCCTTCTGGGCGCCGGTTTTAATTGTCACTCATGGATACCGGTTTTAAAAGTCCCTGCTGGGCGCCGGTTTAATAATAGTCACTCATGGATGCCGGCATTAAAAGTCCCTTCTGGGCGCCGGCTTTAAAAGTCCCTTTTGGGCGCCGGCTTTAATTGTCACTCATGGATACCGGTTTTAAAAGTCCCTTCTGGGCGCCGGTTTTAATTGTCACTCATGGATACCGGTTTTAAAAGTCCCTGCTGGGCGCCGGTTTTAATAGTCACTCATGGATGCCGGCTTTAAAAGTCCCTTCTGGGCGCCGGCTTTAATTGTCACTCATGGATACCGGTTTTAAAAGTCCCTTCTGGGCGCCGGTTTTAATTGTCACTCATGGATACCGGTTTTAAAAGTCCCTTCTGGGCGCCGGTTTTAATTGTCACTCATGGATACCGGTTTTAAAAGTCCCTGCTGGGCGCCGGTTTTAATAGTCACTCATGGATGCCGGCATTAAAAGTCCCTTCTGGGCGCCGGCTTTAATTGTCACTCATGGATGCCGGTAAAAGTCTCTGCTGGGCGCCGGTTTTAATAGTCACTCATGGATGCCGGTTTTAAAAGTCCCTGCTGGGCGCCGGCTTTAAAAGTCCCTTGTGGGCGCCGGTTTTAAAAGTCCCTTCTGGGCGCCGGCTTTAAAAGTCCCTTCTGGGCGCCGGCTTTAAAAGTCCCTTCTGGGCGCCGGCTTTAAAAGTCCCTTCTGGGCGCCGGCTTTAAAAGTCCCTTCTGGGCGCCGGCATTAAAAGTCCCTTCTGGGCGCCGGCTTTAAAAGTCCCTTCTGGGCGCCGGTTTTAATTGTCACTAATGGATGCCGGTTTTAAAAGTCCCTGCTGGGCGCCGGTTTTAATAGTCACTCATGGATGCCGGCTTTAAAAGTCCCTTCTGGGCGCCGGCTTTAAAAGTCCCTTCTGGGCGCCGGCTTTAATTGTCACTCATGGATACCGGTTTTAAAAGTCCCTTCTGGGCGCCGGTTTTAATTGTCACTCATGGATACCGGTTTTAAAAGTCCCTGCTGGGCGCCGGTTTTAATAGTCACTCATGGATGCCGGCATTAAAAGTCCTTTCTGGGCGCCGGCTTTAAAAGTCCCTTTTGGGCGCCGGCTTTAATTGTCACTCATGGATACCGGTTTTAAAAGTCCCTTCTGGGCGCCGGTTTTAATTGTCACTCATGGATACCTGTTTTAAAAGTCCCTGCTGGGCGCCGGTTTTAATAGTCACTCATGGATGCCGGCTTTAAAAGTCCCTTCTGGGCGCCGGCTTTAAAAGTCCCTTCTGGGCGCCGGCTTTAATTGTCACTCATGGATACCGGTTTTAAAAGTCCCTTCTGGGCGCCGGTTTTAATTGTCACTCATGGATACCGGTTTTAAAAGTCCCTTCTGGGCGCCGGTTTTAATTGTCACTCATGGATACCGGTTTTAAAAGTCCCTGCTGGGCGCCGGTTTTAATAGTCACTCATGGATGCTGGCATTAAAAGTCCCTTCTGGGCGCCGGCTTTAAAAGTCCCTTCTGGGCGCCGGCTTTAATTGTCACTCATGGATACCGGTTTTAAAAGTCCCTTCTGGGCGCCGGTTTTAATTGTCACTCATGGATACCGGTTTTAAAAATCCCTTCTGGGCGCCGGTTTTAATTGTCACTCATGGATACCGGTTTTAAAAGTCCCTGCTGGGCGCCGGTTTTAATAGTCACTCATGGATGCCGGTTTTAAAGGTCCCTTCTGGGCGCCGGCTTTAAAAGTCCCTTCTGGGCGCCGTTTTTAATTGTCACTCATGGATGCCGGTAAAAGTCTCTGCTTGGCGCCGGTTTTAAAAGTCACTCATGGATGCCGGTTTTAAAAGTCCCTGCTGGGCGCCGGCTTTAAAAGTCCCTTGTGGGCGCCGGTTTTAAAAGTCCCTTCTGGGCGCCGGCATTAAAAGTCCCTTCTGGGCGCCGGCTTTAAAAGTCCCTTCTGGGCGCCGGCTTTAAAAGTCCCTTCTGGGCGCCGGCTTTAAAAGTCCCTTCTGGGCGCCGGCTTTAAAAGTCCCTTCTGGGCGCCGGCTTTAAAAGTCCCTTCTGGGCGCCGGCTTTAAAAGTTCCTTTCTGGGCGCCGGCTTTAAAAGTCCCTTCTGGGCGCCGGCTTTAAAAGTCCCTTCTGGGCGCCGGCTTTAAAATTCACTCATGGATACCGGTTTTAAGGCGCCGGCTTTAATTGTCACTCATGGATGCCGGTTTTAAAAGTCCCTGCTGGCCGCCGGTTTTAATAGTTACTCATGGATGCCGGCTTTAAAAGTCCCTTCTGGGCGCCGGCTTTAAAAGTCCCTTCTGGGCACCGGCTTTAAAAGTCCCTTATGGGCGCCGGCTTTAATTGTCACTCATGGATGCCGGTTTTAAAAGTCCCTGCTGGGCGCCGGTTTTAATAGTCACTCATGGATGCCGGTTTTAAAAGTCCCTGCTGGGCGCCGGCTTTAAAAGTCCCTTGTGGGCGCCGGTTTTAAAAGTCCCTTCTGGGCGCCAGCTTTAAAAGTCCCTTCTGGGCGCCAGCTTTAAAAGTCCCTTCTGGGCGCCGGCTTTAAAAGTCCCTTCTGGGCGCCGGCTTTAAAAGTCCCTTCTGGGCGCCGGCTTTAAAAGTCCCTTCTGGGCGCCGGCTTTAAAAGTCCCTTCTGGGCGCCGGCTTTAAAAGTCCCTTCTGGGCGCCGGCTTTAATTTTCACTCATGGATACCGGTTTTAAAAGTCCCTTCTGGGCGCCGGTTTTAATTGTCACTCATGGATGCCGGTTTTAAAAGTCCCTTCTGGGCGCCGGCTTTAAAAGTCCCTTCTGGGCGCCGGCTTTAATTGTCACTCATGGATACCGGTTTTAAAAGTCCCTTCTGGGCGCCGGTTTTAATTGTCACTCATGGATACCGGTTTTAAAAGTCCCTGCTGGGCGCCGGTTTTAATAGTCACTCATGGATGCCGGCATTAAAAGTCCCTTCTGGGCGCCGGCTTTAAAAGTCCCTTTTGGGCGCCGGCTTTAATTGTCACTCATGGATACCGGTTTTAAAAGTCCCTTCTGGGCGCCGGTTTTAATTGTCACTCATGGATACCGGTTTTAAAAGTCCCTTCTGGGCGCCGGTTTTAATTGTCACTCATGGATACCGGTTTTAAAAGTCCCTGCTGGGCGCCGGTTTTAATAGTCACTCATGGATGCCGGCTTTAAAAGTCCCTTCTGGGCGCCGGCTTTAATTGTCACTCATGGATACCGGTTTTAAAAGTCCCTTCTGGGCGCCGGTTTTAATTGTCACTCATGGATACCGGTTTTAAAAGTCCCTGCTGGGCGCCGGTTTTAATAGTCACTCATGGATGCCGGCATTAAAAGTCCCTTCTGGGCGCCGGCTTTAAAAGTCCCTTCTGGGCGCCGGCTTTAATTGTCACTCATGGATGCCGGTAAAAGTCTCTGCTGGGCGCCGGTTTTAATAGTCACTCATGGATGCCGGTTTTAAAAGTCCCTGCTGGGCGCCGGTTTTAATAGTCACTCATGGATGCCGGCATTAAAAGTCCCTTCTGGGCGCCGGCTTTAAAAGTCCCTTCTGGGCGCCGGCTTTAATTGTCACTCATGGATGCCGGTAAAAGTCTCTGCTGGGCGCCGGTTTTAATAGTCACTCATGGATGCCGGTTTTAAAAGTCCCTACTGGGCGCCGGCTTTAAAAGTCCCTTGTGGGCGCCGGTTTTAAAAGTCCCTTCTGGGCGCCGGCTTTAAAAGTCCCTTCTGGGCGCCGGCTTTAAAAGTCCCTTCTGGGCGCCGGCTTTAAAAGTCCCTTCTGGGCGCCGGCTTTAAAAGTCCCTTCTGGGCGCCGGCTTTAAAAGTCCCTTCTGGGCGCCGGCTTTAAAAGTCCCTTCTGGGCGCCGGTTTTAATTGTCACTCATGGATGCCGGTTTTAAAAGTCCCTGCTGGGCGCCGGTTTTAATAGTCACTCATGGATGCCGGCTTTAAAAGTCCCTTCTGGGCGCCGGCTTTAAAAGTCCCTTCTGGGCGCCGGCTTTAATTGTCACTCATGGATACCGGTTTTAAAAGTCCCTTCTGGGCGCCGGTTTTAATTGTCACTCATGGATACCGGTTTTAAAAGTCCCTGCTGGGCGCCGGTTTTAATAGTCACTCATGGATGCCGGCATTAAAAGTCCCTTCTGGGCGCCGGCTTTAAAAGTCCCTTTTGGGCGCCGGCTTTAATTGTCACTCATTGATACCGGTTTTAAAAGTCCCTTCTGGGCGCCGGTTTTAATTGTCACTCATGGATACCGGTTTTAAAAGTCCCTTCTGGGCGCCGGTTTTAATTGTCACTCATGGATACCGGTTTTAAAAGTCCCTGCTGGGCGCCGGTTTTAATAGTCACTCATGGATGCCGGCTTTAAAAGTCCCTTCTGGGCGCCGGCTTTAAAAGTCCCTTCTGGGCGCCGGCTTTAATTGTCACTCATGGATACCGGTTTTAAATGTCCCTTCTGGGCGCCGGTTTTAATTGTCACTCATGGATACCGGTTTTAAAAGTCCCTTCTGGGCGCCGGTTTTAATTGTCACTCATGGATACCGGTTTTAAAAGTCCCTGCTGGGCGCCGGTTTTAATAGTCACTCATGGATGCCGGCATTAAAAGTCCCTTCTGGGCGCCGGCTTTAAAAGTCCCTTCTGGGCGCCGGCTTTAAAAGTCCCTTCTGGGCGCCGGCTTTAATTGTCACTCATGGATGCCAGTAAAAGTCTCTGCTGGGCGCCGGTTTTAATAGTCACTCATGGATGCCGGTTTTAAAAGTCCCTGCTGGGCGCCGGCTTTAAAAGTCCCTTGTGGGCGCCGGTTTTAAAAGTCCCTTCTGGGCGCCGGTTTTAAAAGTCCCTTCTGGGCGCCGGCTTTAAAAGTCCCTTCTGGGCGCCGGCTTTAAAAGTCCCTTCTGGGCGCCGGCTTTAAAAGTCCCTTCTGGGCGCCGGCTTTAATTTTCACTCATGGATACCGGTTTTAAAAGTCCCTTCTGGGCGCCGGTTTTAATTGTCACTCATGGATGCCGGTTTTAAAAGTCCCTGTTGGGCGCCGGTTTTAATAGTCACTCATGGATGCCGGCTTTAAAAGTCCCTTCTGGGCGCCGGCTTTAAAAGTCCCTTCTGGGCGCCGGCTTTAATTGTCACTCATGGATACCGGTTTTAAAAGTCCCTTCTGGGCGCCGGTTTTAATTGTCACTCATGGATACCGGTTTTAAAAGTCCCTTCTGGGCGCCGGTTTTAATTGTCACTCATGGATGCCGGTTTTAAAAGTCCCTTCTGGGCGCCGGCTTTAAAAGTCCCTTCTGGGCGCCGGCTTTAATTGTCACTCATGGATACCGGTTTTAAAAGTCCCTTCTGGGCGCCGGTTTTAATTGTCACTCATGGATACCGGTTTTAAAAGTCCCTGCTGGGCGCCGGTTTTAATAGTCACTCATGGATGCCGGCATTAAAAGTCCCTTCTGGGCGCCGGCTTTAAAAGTCCCTTTTGGGCGCCGGCTTTAATTGTCACTCATGGATACCGGTTTTAAAAGTCCCTTCTGGGCGCCGGTTTTAATTGTCACTCATGGATACCGGTTTTAAAAGTCCCTTCTGGGCGCCGGTTTTAATTGTCACTCATGGATACCGGTTTTAAAAGTCCCTGCTGGGCGCCGGTTTTAATAGTCACTCATGGATGCCGGCTTTAAAAGTCCCTTCTGGGCGCCGGCTTTAAAAGTCCCTTCTGGGCGCCGGCTTTAATTGTCACTCATGGATACCGGTTTTAAAAGTCCCTTCTGGGCGCCGGTTTTAATTGTCACTCATGGATACCGGTTTTAAAAGTCCCTGCTGGGCGCCGGTTTTAATAGTCACTCATGGATGCCGGCATTAAAAGTCCCTTCTGGGCGCCGGCTTTAAAAGTCCCTTCTGGGCGCCGGCTTTAATTGTCACTCATGGATGCCGGTAAAAGTCTCTGCTGGGCGCCGGTTTTAATAGTCACTCATGGATGCCGGTTTTAAAAGTCCCTGCTGGGCGCCGGTTTTAATAGTCACTCATGGATGCCGGCATTAAAAGTCCCTTCTGGGCGCCGGCTTTAAAAGTCCCTTCTGGGCGCCGGCTTTAATTGTCACTCATGGATGCCGGTAAAAGTCTCTGCTGGGCGCCGGTTTTAATAGTCACTCATGGATGCCGGTTTTAAAAGTCCCTACTGGGCGCCGGCTTTAAAAGTCCCTTGTGGGCGCCGGTTTTAAAAGTCCCTTCTGGGCGCCGGCTTTAAAAGTCCCTTCTGGGCGCCGGCTTTAAAAGTCCCTTCTGGGCGCCGGCTTTAAAAGTCCCTTCTGGGCGCCGGCTTTAAAAGTCCCTTCTGGGCGCCGGCTTTAAAAGTCCCTTCTGGGCGCCGGCTTTAAAAGTCCCTTCTGGGCGCCGGTTTTAATTGTCACTCATGGATGCCGGTTTTAAAAGTCCCTGCTGGGCGCCGGTTTTAATAGTCACTCATGGATGCCGGCTTTAAAAGTCCCTTCTGGGCGCCGGCTTTAAAAGTCCCTTCTGGGCGCCGGCTTTAATTGTCACTCATGGATACCGGTTTTAAAAGTCCCTTCTGGGCGCCGGTTTTAATTGTCACTCATGGATACCGGTTTTAAAAGTTCCTGCTGGGCGCCGGTTTTAATAGTCACTCATGGATGCCGGCATTAAAAGTCCCTTCTGGGCGCCGGCTTTAAAAGTCCCTTTTGGGCGCCGGCTTTAATTGTCACTCATTGATACCGGTTTTAAAAGTCCCTTCTGGGCGCCGGTTTTAATTGTCACTCATGGATACCGGTTTTAAAAGTCCCTTCTGGGCGCCGGTTTTAATTGTCACTCATGGATACCGGTTTTAAAAGTCCCTGCTGGGCGCCGGTTTTAATAGTCACTCATGGATGCCGGCTTTAAAAGTCCCTTCTGGGCGCCGGCTTTAAAAGTCCCTTCTGGGCGCCGGCTTTAATTGTCACTCATGGATACCGGTTTTAAATGTCCCTTCTGGGCGCCGGTTTTAATTGTCACTCATGGATACCGGTTTTAAAAGTCCCTTCTGGGCGCCGGTTTTAATTGTCACTCATGGATACCGGTTTTAAAAGTCCCTGCTGGGCGCCGGTTTTAATAGTCACTCATGGATGCCGGCATTAAAAGTCCCTTCTGGGCGCCGGCTTTAAAAGTCCCTTCTGGGCGCCGGCTTTAAAAGTCCCTTCTGGGCGCCGGCTTTAATTGTCACTCATGGATGCCAGTAAAAGTCTCTGCTGGGCGCCGGTTTTAATAGTCACTCATGGATGCCGGTTTTAAAAGTCCCTGCTGGGCGCCGGCTTTAAAAGTCCCTTGTGGGCGCCGGTTTTAAAAGTCCCTTCTGGGCGCCGGCTTTAAAAGTCCCTTCTGGGCGCCGGCTTTAAAAGTCCCTTCTGGGCGCCGGCTTTAAAAGTCCCTTCTGGGCGCCGGCTTTAATTTTCACTCATGGATACCGGTTTTAAAAGTCCCTTCTGGGCGCCGGTTTTAATTGTCACTCATGGATGCCGGTTTTAAAAGTCCCTGTTGGGCGCCGGTTTTAATAGTCACTCATGGATGCCGGCTTTAAAAGTCCCTTCTGGGCGCCGGCTTTAAAAGTCCCTTCTGGGCGCCGGCTTTAATTGTCACTCATGGATACCGGTTTTAAAAGTCCCTTCTGGGCGCCGGTTTTAATTGTCACTCATGGATACCGGTTTTAAAAGTCCCTTCTGGGCGCCGGTTTTAATTGTCACTCATGGATACCGGTTTTAAAAGTCCCTGCTGGGTGCTGGTTTTAATAGTCACTCATGGATGCCGGCTTTAAAAGTCCCTTCTGGGCGCCGGCTTTAAAAGTCCCTTCTGGGCGCCGGCTTTAATTGTCACTCATGGATACCGGTTTTAAAAGTCCCTGCTGGGCGCCGGTTTTAATAGTCACTCATGGATGCCGGCATTAAAAGTCCCTTCTGGGCGCCGGCTTTAAAAGTCCCTTCTGGGCGCCGGCTTTAATTGTCACTCATGGATGCCGGTAAAAGTCTCTGCTGGGCGCCGGTTTTAATAGTCACTCATGGATGCCGGTTTTAAAAGTCCCTACTGGGCGCCGGCTTTAAAAGTCCCTTGTGGGCGCCGGTTTTAAAAGTCCCTTCTGGGCGCCGGCTTTAAAAGTCCCTTCTGGGCGCCGGCTTTAAAAGTCCCTTCTGGGCGCCGGCTTTAAAAGTCCCTTCTGGGCGCCGGCTTTAAAAGTCCCTTCTGGGCGCCGGCTTTAAAAGTCCCTTCTGGGCGCCGGTTTTAATTGTCACTCATGGATGCCGGTTTTAAAAGTCCCTGCTGGGCGCCGGTTTTAATAGTCACTCATGGATGCCGGCTTTAAAAGTCCCTTCTGGGCGCCGGCTTTAAAAGTCCCTTCTGGGCGCCGGCTTTAATTGTCACTCATGGATACCGGTTTTAAAAGTCCCTTCTGGGCGCCGGTTTTAATTGTCACTCATGGATACCGGTTTTAAAAGTCCCTGCTGGGCGCCGGTTTTAATAGTCACTCATGGATGCCGGCATTAAAAGTCCCTTCTGGGCGCCGGCTTTAAAAGTCCCTTTTGGGCGCCGGCTTTAATTGTCACTCATGGATACCGGTTTTAAAAGTCCCTTCTGGGCGCCGGTTTTAATTGTCACTCATGGATACCGGTTTTAAAAGTCCCTTCTGGGCGCCGTTTTTAATTGTCACTCATGGATGCCGGTAAAAGTCTCTGCTGGGCGCCGGTTTTAAAAGTCACTCATGGATGCCGGTTTTAAAAGTCCCTGCTGGGCGCCGGCTTTAAAAGTCCCTTGTGGGCGCCGGTTTTAAAAGTCCCTTCTGGGCGCCGGCATTAAAAGTCCCTTCTGGGCGCCGGCATTAAAAGTCCCTTCTGGGCGCCGGCTTTAAAAGTCCCTTCTGGGCGCCGGCATTAAAAGTCCCTTCTGGGCGCCGGCTTTAAAAGTCCCTTCTGGGCGCCGGCTTTAAAAGTCCCTTCTGGGCGCTGGCTTTAAAAGTCCCTTCTGGGCGCCGGCTTTAAAAGTCCCTTCTGGGCGCCGGCTTTAAAAGTCCCTTCTGGGCGCCGGCTTTAAAAGTCCCTTCTGGGCGCCGGCTTTAAAAGTCCCTTCTGGGCGCCGGCTTTAAAAGTCCCTTCTGGGCGCCGGCTTTAAAATTCACTCATGGATACCGGTTTTAAGGCGCCGGCTTTAATTGTCACTCATGGATGCCGGTTTTAAAAGTCCCTGCTGGCCGCCGGTTTTAATAGTTACTCATGGATGCCGGCTTTAAAAGTCCCTTCTGGGCGCCGGCTTTAATTGTCACTCATGGATGCCGGTTTTAAAAGTCCCTGCTGGGCGCCGGTTTTCATAGTCACTCATGGATGCCGGTTTTAAAAGTCCCTGCTGGGCGCCGGCTTTAAAAGTCCCTTGTGGGCGCCGGTTTTAAAAGTCCCTTCTGGGCGCCGGCTTTAAAAGTCCCTTCTTGGCGCCGGCTTTAAAAGTCCCTTCTGGGCTCCGGCTTTAAAAGTCGCTTCTGGGCTCCGGCTTTAAAAGTCCCTTCTGGGCGCCGGCTTTAAAAGTCCCTTCTGGGCGCCGGCTTTAAATGTCCTTTCTGGGCGCCGGCTTTAATTGTCACTCATGGATACCGGTTTTAAAAGTCCCTTCTGGGCGCCGGTTTTAATTGTCACTCATGGATACCGGTTTTAAAAGTCCCTGCTGGGCGCCGGTTTTAATAGTCACTCATGGATGCCGGCATTAAAAGTCCCTTCTGGGCGCCGGCTTTAAAAGTCCCTTCTGGGCGCCGGCTTTAATTGTCACTCATGGATACCGGTTTTAAAAGTCTCTTCTGGGCACCGGTTTTAATTGTCACTCATGGATACCGGTTTTAAAAGTCCCTTCTGGGCGCCGGTTTTAATTGTCACTCATGGATACCGGTTTTAAAAGTCCCTGCTGGGCGCCGGTTTTAATAGTCACTCATGGATGCCGGTTTTAAAGGTCCCTTCTGGGCGCCGGCTTTAAAAGTCCCTTCTGGGCGGCGGCTTGAATTGTCACTCATGGATACCGGTTTTAAAAGTCCCTTCTGGGCGCCGGTTTTAATTGTCACTCATGGATACCGGTTTTAAAAGTCCCTTCTGGGCGCCGTTTTTAATTGTCACTCATGGATGCCGGTAAAAGTCTCTGCTGGGCGCCGGTTTTAATAGTCACTCATGGATGCCGGTTTTAAAAGTCCCTGCTGGGCGCCGGCTTTAAAAGTCCCTTCTGGGCGCCGGCTTTAAAAGTCCCTTCTGGGCGCCGGCTTTAAAAGTCCCTTCTGGGCGCCGGTTTCAATAGTCACTCATGGATGCCGGTTTGAAAAGTCCCTTCTGGGCGCCGGTTTTAGTTGTCACTCATGGATGCCGGTTTTAATTGTCACTCATGGATGCCGGTTTTTAAAGTCCCTGCTGGGCGCCGGTTTTAATAGTCACTCATGGATGCCGGTTTTAAAAGTCCCTTGTGGGCGCCGGCTTTCAAAGTCACTCATGGATACCGGTTTTAAAAGTCCCTTCTGGGCGCCGGCTTTAACGGTCCCTTCTGGGCGCCGGCTTTAAAGGTCCCTTCTGGGCGCCGGCTTTAAAGGTCCCTTCTGGGCGCCGGCTTTAAAAGTCCCTTCTGGGCGCCGGCTTTAATTGTCACTCATGGATACCGGTTTTAAAAGTCGCTTCTGGGCGCCGGCTTTAATTGTCACTCAAGGATACCGGTTTTAAAAGTCCCTTCTGGGCGCCGGTTTTAAAAGTCCCTTCTGGGCGCCGGTTTTAAAAGTACCTTCTGGGCGCCGGTTTTAATAGTCACTCATGGATGCCGGTTTTAAAAGTCCCTGCTGGGCGCCGGCTTTAAAAGTCCCTTGTGGGCGCCGGTTTTAAAAGTCCCTTCTGGGCGCCGGCTTTAAAAGTCCCTTCTGGGCGCCGACTTTAAAAGTCCCTTCTAGGCGCCGGCTTTAAAAGTCCCTTCTGGGCGCCGGCTTTAAAAGTCCCTTCTAGGCGCCGGCTTTAAAAGTCCCTTCTGGGCGCCGGTTTTAATTGTCACTCATGGATGCCGGTTTTTACAGTCCCTTCTGGGCGCCGGTTTTAAAAGTCCCTTCTGGGCGCCGGCATTAAAAGTCCCTTCTGGGCACCGGCTTTAAAAGTCCCTTCTGGGCGCCGGCTTTAATTGTCACTCATGGATGCCGGTTTTAAAAGTCCCTTCTGGGCGCCGGTTTTAATTGTCACTCATGGATACCGGTTTTAAAAGTCCCTGCTGTGCGCCGGTTTTAATAGTCACTCATGGATGCCGGTTTTAAAAGTCCCTTCTGGGCGCCGGCTTTAATTGTCACTCATGGATACCGGTTTTAAAAGTCCCTTCTGGGTGCCGGTTTTAATTGTCACTCATGGATACCGGTTTTAAAAGTCCCTGCTGGGCGCCGGTTTTAATAGTCACTCATGGATGCCGGTTTTAAAAGTCCCTTCTGGGCGAAGGCTTTAAAAGTCCATTCTGGGCGAAGGCTTTAAAAGTCCATTCTGGGCGCCGGCTTTAATTGTCACTCATGGATACCGGTTTTAAAAGTCCCTTCTGGGCGCCGGTTTTAATTGTCACTCATGGATGCCGGTTTTAAAAGTCCCTGCTGGGCGCCGGTTTTAATAGTCACTCATGGATGCCGGCTTTAAAAGTCCCTTCTGGGCGCCGGCTTTAATTGTCACTCATGGATACCGGTTTTAAAAGTCCCTTCTGAGCGCCGGTTTTAATTGTCACTCATGGATACCGGTTTTAAAAGTCCCTTCTGGGCGCCGGTTTTAATTGTCACTCATGGATACCGGTTTTAAAAGTCCCTGCTGGGCGCCGGTTTTAATAGTCACTCATGGATGCCGGCATTAAAAGTCCCTTCTGGGCGCCGGCTTTAAAAGTCCCTTCTGGGCGCCGGCTTTAATTGTCACTCATGGATACCGGTTTTAAAAGTCCCTTCTGGGCGCCGGTTTTAATTGTCACTCATGGATACCGGTTTTAAAAATCCCTTCTGGGCGCCGGTTTTAATTGTCACTCATGGATACCGGTTTTAAAAGTCCCTGCTGGGCGCCGGTTTTAATAGTCACTCATGGATGCCGGTTTTAAAGGTCCCTTCTGGGCGCCGGCTTTAAAAGTCCCTTCTGGGCGCCGGCTTTAATTGTCACTCATGGATACCGGTTTTAAAAGTCCCTTCTGGGCGCCGGTTTTAATTGTCACTCATGGATACCGGTTTTAAAAGTCCCTTCTGGGCGCCGTTTTTAATTGTCACTCATGGATGCCGGTAAAAGTCTCTTCTGGGCGCCGGTTTTAAAAGTCACTCATGGATGCCGGTTTTAAAAGTCCCTGCTGGGCGCCGGCTTTAAAAGTCCCTTGTGGGCGCCGGCTTTAAAAGTCCCTTGTGGGCGCCGGTTTTAAAAGTCCCTTCTGGGCGCCGGCATTAAAAGTCCCTTCTGGGCGCCGGCTTTAAAAGTCCCTTCTGGGCGCCGGCTTTAAAAGTCCCTTCTGGGCGCCGGCTTTAAAAGTCCCTTCTGGGCGCCGGCTTTAAAAGTCCCTTCTGGGCGCCGGCTTTAAAAGTCCCTTCTGGGCGCCGGCTTTAAAAGTCCCTTCTGGGCGCCGGCTTTAAAAGTCCCTTCTGGGCGCCGGCTTTAAAAGTCCCTTCTGGGCGCCGGCTTTAAAAGTCCCTTCTGGGCGCCGGCTTTAAAAGTCCCTTCTGGGCGCCGGCTTTAAAAGTCCCTTCTGGGCGCCGGCTTTAAAAGTCCCTTCTGGGCGCCGGCTTTAAAAGTCCTTACTGGGCGCCGGCTTTAATTGTCACTCATGGATACCGGTTTTAAAAGTCCCTTCTGGGCGCCGGTTTTAATTGTCACTCATGGATACCGGTTTTAAAAGTCCCTTCTGGGCGCCGTTTTTAATTGTCACTCATGGATACCGGTTTTAAAAGTCCCTGCTGGGCGCCGGTTTTAATAGTTACTCATGGATGCCGGTTTTAAAAGTCCCTTCTGGGCGCCGGCTTTAAAATTCACTCATGGATACCGGTTTTCAAAGTCCCTTCTGGGCGCCGGCTTTAATTGTCACTCATGGATGCCGGTTTTAAAAGTCCCTGCTGGGCGCCGGTTTTAATAGTTACCCATGGATGCCGGCTTTAAAAGTCCCTTCTGGGCGCCGGCTTTAAAAGTCCCTTCTGGGCACCGGCTTTAAAAGTCCCTTCTGGGCGCCGGCTTTAATTGTCACTCATGGATACCGGTTTTAAAAGTCCCTTCTGGGCGCCGGTTTTAATTGTCACTCATGGATGCCGGTTTTAAAAGTCCCTGCTGGGCGCCGGTTTTAATTGTCACTCATGGATACCGGTTTTAAAAGTCCCTTCTGGGCGCCGGTTTTAATTGTCACTCATGGATACCGGTTTTAAAAGTCCCTGCTGGGCGCCGGTTTTAATAGTCACTCATGGATGCCGGCATTAAAAGTCCCTTCTGGGCGCCGGCTTTAAAAGTCCCTTCTGGGCGCCGGCTTTAAAAGTCCCTTCTGGGCGCCGGCTTTAATTGTCACTCATTGATGCCGGTAAAAGTCTCTGCTGGGCGCCGGTTTTAATAGTCACTCATGGATGCCGGTTTTAAAAGTCCCTGCTGGGCGCCGGCTTTAAAAGTCCCTTGTGGGCGCCGGTTTTAAAAGTCCCTTCTGGGCGCCGGCTTTAAAAGTCCCTTCTGGGCGCCGGCTTTAAAAGTCCCTTCTGGGCGCCGGCTTTAAAAGTCCCTTCTGGGCGCCGGCTTTAATTTTCACTCATGGATACCGGTTTTAAAAGTCCCTTCTGGGCGCCGGTTTTAATTGTCACTCATGGATGCCGGTTTTAAAAGTCCCTGTTGGGCGCCGGTTTTAATAGTCACTCATGGATGCCGGCTTTAAAAGTCCCTTCTGGGCGCCGGCTTTAAAAGTCCCTTCTGGGCGCCGGCTTTAATTGTCACTCATGGATACCGGTTTTAAAAGTCCCTTCTGGGCGCCGGTTTTAATTGTCACTCATGGATACCTGTTTTAAAAGTCCCTTCTGGGCGCCGGTTTTAATTGTCACTCATGGATACCGGTTTTAAAAGTCCCTGCTGGGTGCCGGTTTTAATAGTCACTCATGGATGCCGGCTTTAAAAGTCCCTTCTGGGCGCCGGCTTTAAAAGTCCCTTCTGGGCGCCGGCTTTAATTGTCACTCATGGATACCGGTTTTAAAAGTCCCTGCTGGGCGCCGGTTTTAATAGTCACTCATGGATGCCGGCATTAAAAGTCCCTTCTGGGCGCCGGCTTTAAAAGTCCCTTCTGGGCGCCGGCTTTAATTGTCACTCATGGATGCCAGTAAAAGTCTCTGCTGGGCGCCGGTTTTAATAGTCACTCATGGATGCCGGTTTTAAAAGTCCCTACTGGGCGCCGGCTTTAAAAGTCCCTTGTGGGCGCCGGTTTTAAAAGTCCCTTCTGGGCGCCGGCTTTAAAAGTCCCTTCTGGGCGCCGGCTTTAAAAGTCCCTTCTGGGCGCCGGCTTTAAAAGTCCCTTCTGGGCGCCGGCTTTAAAAGTCCCTTCTGGGCGCCGGTTTTAATTGTCACTCATGGATGCCGGTTTTAAAAGTCCCTGCTGGGCGCCGGTTTTAATAGTCACTCATGGATGCCGGCTTTAAAAGTCCCTTCTGGGCGCCGGCTTTAAAAGTCCCTTCTGGGCGCCGGCTTTAATTGTCACTCATGGATACCGGTTTTAAAAGTCCCTTCTGGGCGCCGGTTTTAATTGTCACTCATGGATACCGGTTTTAAAAGTCCCTGCTGGGCGCCGGTTTTAATAGTCACTCATGGATGCCGGCATTAAAAGTCCCTTCTGGGCGCCGGCTTTAAAAGTCCCTTTTGGGCGCCGGCTTTAATTGTCACTCATGGATACCGGTTTTAAAAGTCCCTTCTGGGCGCCGGTTTTAATTGTCACTCATGGATACCGGTTTTAAAAGTCCCTTCTGGGCGCCGTTTTTAATTGTCACTCATGGATGCCGGTAAAAGTCTCTGCTGGGCGCCGGTTTTAAAAGTCACTCATGGATGCCGGCTTTAAAAGTCCCTTCTGGGCGCCGGCTTTAAAAGTCCCTTCTGGGCGCCGGCTTTAAAAGTCCCTTCTGGGCGCCGGCTTTAAAAGTCCCTTCTGGGCGCCGGCTTTAAAAGTCCCTTCTGGGCGCCGGCTTTAAAAGTCCCTTCTGGGCGCCGGCTTTAAAAGTCCCTTCTGGGCGCCGGCTTTAAAAGTCCCTTCTGGGCGCCGGCTTTAAAAGTCCTTACTGGGCGCCGGCTTTAATTGTCACTCATGGATACCGGTTTTAAAAGTCCCTTCTGGGCGCCGGTTTTAATTGTCACTCATGGATACCGGTTTTAAAAGTCCCTTCTGGGCGCCGTTTTTAATTGTCACTCATGGATACCGGTTTTAAAAGTCCCTGCTGGGCGCCGGTTTTAATAGTTACTCATGGATGCCGGTTTTAAAAGTCCCTTCTGGGCGCCGGCTTTAAAATTCACTCATGGATACCGGTTTTCAAAGTCCCTTCTGGGCGCCGGCTTTAATTGTCACTCATGGATGCCGGTTTTAAAAGTCCCTGCTGGGCGCCGGTTTTAATAGTTACCCATGGATGCCGGCTTTAAAAGTCCCTTCTGGGCGCCGGCTTTAAAAGTCCCTTCTGGGCACCGGCTTTAAAAGTCCCTTCTGGGCGCCGGCTTTAATTGTCACTCATGGATACCGGTTTTAAAAGTCCCTTCTGGGCGCCGGTTTTAATTGTCACTCATGGATGCCGGTTTTAAAAGTCCCTGCTGGGCGCCGGTTTTAATTGTCACTCATGGATACCGGTTTTAAAAGTCCCTTCTGGGCGCCGGTTTTAATTGTCACTCATGGATACCGGTTTTAAAAGTCCCTGCTGGGCGCCGGTTTTAATAGTCACTCATGGATGCCGGCATTAAAAGTCCCTTCTGGGCGCCGGCTTTAAAAGTCCCTTCTGGGCGCCGGCTTTAAAAGTCCCTTCTGGGCGCCGGCTTTAATTGTCACTCATGGATGCCGGTAAAAGTCTCTGCTGGGCGCCGGTTTTAATAGTCACTCATGGATGCCGGTTTTAAAAGTCCCTGCTGGGCGCCGGCTTTAAAAGTCCCTTGTGGGCGCCGGTTTTAAAAGTCCCTTCTGGGCGCCGGCTTTAAAAGTCCCTTCTGGGCGCCGGCTTTAAAAGTCCCTTCTGGGCGCCGGCTTTAAAAGTCCCTTCTGGGCGCCGGCTTTAATTTTCACTCATGGATACCGGTTTTAAAAGTCCCTTCTGGGCGCCGGTTTTAATTGTCACTCATGGATGCCGGTTTTAAAAGTCCCTGTTGGGCGCCGGTTTTAATAGTCACTCATGGATGCCGGCTTTAAAAGTCCCTTCTGGGCGCCGGCTTTAATTGTCACTCATGGATACCGGTTTTAAAAGTCCCTTCTGGGCGCCGGTTTTAATTGTCACTCATGGATACCTGTTTTAAAAGTCCCTTCTGGGCGCCGGTTTTAATTGTCACTCATGGATACCGGTTTTAAAAGTCCCTGCTGGGTGCCGGTTTTAATAGTCACTCATGGATGCCGGCTTTAAAAGTCCCTTCTGGGCGCCGGCTTTAAAAGTCCCTTCTGGGCGCCGGCTTTAATTGTCACTCATGGATACCGGTTTTAAAAGTCCCTGCTGGGCGCCGGTTTTAATAGTCACTCATGGATGCCGGCATTAAAAGTCCCTTCTGGGCGCCGGCTTTAAAAGTCCCTTCTGGGCGCCGGCTTTAATTGTCACTCATGGATGCCAGTAAAAGTCTCTGCTGGGCGCCGGTTTTAATAGTCACTCATGGATGCCGGTTTTAAAAGTCCCTACTGGGCGCCGGCTTTAAAAGTCCCTTGTGGGCGCCGGTTTTAAAAGTCCCTTCTGGGCGCCGGCTTTAAAAGTCCCTTCTGGGCGCCGGCTTTAAAAGTCCCTTCTGGGCGCCGGCTTTAAAAGTCCCTTCTGGGCGCCGGCTTTAAAAGTCCCTTCTGGGCGCCGGCTTTAAAAGTCCCTTCTGGGCGCCGGTTTTAATTGTCACTCATGGATGCCGGTTTTAAAAGTCCCTGCTGGGCGCCGGTTTTAATAGTCACTCATGGATGCCGGCTTTAAAAGTCCCTTCTGGGCGCCGGCTTTAAAAGTCCCTTCTGGGCGCCGGCTTTAATTGTCACTCATGGATACCGGTTTTAAAAGTCCCTTCTGGGCGCCGGTTTTAATTGTCACTCATGGATACCGGTTTTAAAAGTCCCTGCTGGGCGCCGGTTTTAATAGTCACTCATGGATGCCGGCATTAAAAGTCCCTTCTGGGCGCCGGCTTTAAAAGTCCCTTTTGGGCGCCGGCTTTAATTGTCACTCATGGATACCGGTTTTAAAAGTCCCTTCTGGGCGCCGTTTTTAATTGTCACTCATGGATGCCGGTAAAAGTCTCTGCTGGGCGCCGGTTTTAAAAGTCACTCATGGATGCCGGTTTTAAAAGTCCCTGCTGGGCGCCGGCTTTAAAAGTCCCTTGTGGGCGCCGGTTTTAAAAGTCCCTTCTGGGCGCCGGCATTAAAAGTCCCTTCTGGGCGCCGGCATTAAAAGTCCCTTCTGGGCGCCGGCTTTAAAAGTCCCTTCTGGGCGCCGGCATTAAAAGTCCCTTCTGGGCGCCGGCTTTAAAAGTCCCTTCTGGGCGCCGGCTTTAAAAGTCCCTTCTGGGCGCCGGCTTTAAAAGTCCCTTCTGGGCGCCGGCTTTAAAAGTCCCTTCTGGGCGTCGGCTTTAAAAGTCCCTTCTGGGCACCGGCTTTAAAAGTCCCTTCTGGGCGCCGGCTTTAAAAGTCCCTTCTGGGCGCCGGCTTTAAAAGTCCCTTCTGGGCGCCGGCTTTAAAATTCACTCATGGATACCGGTTTTAAGGCGCCGGCTTTAATTGTCACTCATGGATGCCGGTTTTAAAAGTCCCTGCTGGCCGCCGGTTTTAATAGTTACTCATGGATGCCGGCTTTAAAAGTCCCTTCTGGGCGCCGGCTTTAAAAGTCCCTTCTGGGCACCGGCTTTAAAAGTCCCTTCTGGGCGCCGGCTTTAATTGTCACTCATGGATGCCGGTTTTAAAAGTCCCTGCTGGGCGCCGGTTTTAATAGTCACTCATGGATGCCGTTTTTAAAAGTCCCTGCTGGGCGCCGGGTTTAAAAGTCCCTTGTGGGCGCCGGTTTTAAAAGTCCCTTCTGGGCGCCGGCTTTAAAAGTCCCTTCTTGGCGCCGGCTTTAAAAGTCCCTTCTGGGCTCCGGCTTTAAAAGTCCCTTCTGGGCTCCGGCTTTAAAAGTCGCTTCTGGGCTCCGGCTTTAAAAGTCCCTTCTGGGCGCCGGCTTTAAAAGTCCCTTCTGGGCGCCGGCTTTAAATGTCCTTTCTGGGCGCCGGCTTTAATTGTCACTCATGGATACCGGTTTTAAAAGTCCCTTCTGGGCGCCGGTTTTAATTGTCACTCATGGATACCGGTTTTAAAAGTCCCTGCTGGGCGCCGGTTTTAATAGTCACTCATGGATGCCGGCATTAAAAGTCCCTTCTGGGCGCCGGCTTTAAAAGTCCCTTCTGGGCGCCGGCTTTAATTGTCACTCATGGATACCGGTTTTAAAAGTCTCTTCTGGGCACCGGTTTTAATTGTCACTCATGGATACCGGTTTTAAAAGTCCCTTCTGGGCGCCGGTTTTAATTGTCACTCATGGATACCGGTTTTAAAAGTCCCTGCTGGGCGCCGGTTTTAATAGTCACTCATGGATGCCGGTTTTAAAGGTCCCTTCTGGGCGCCGGCTTTAAAAGTCCCTTCTGGGCGGCGGCTTGAATTGTCACTCATGGATACCGGTTTTAAAAGTCCCTTCTGGGCGCCGGTTTTAATTGTCACTCATGGATACCGGTTTTAAAAGTCCCTTCTGGGCGCCGTTTTTAATTGTCACTCATGGATGCCGGTAAAAGTCTCTGCTGGGCGCCGGTTTTAATAGTCACTCATGGATGCCGGTTTTAAAAGTCCCTGCTGGGCGCCGGCTTTAAAAGTCCCTTCTGGGTGCCGGCTTTAAAAGTCCCTTCTGGGCGCCGGTTTCAATAGTCACTCATGGATGCCGGTTTGAAAAGTCCCTTCTGGGCGCCGGTTTTAGTTGTCACTCATGGATGCCGGTTTTAATTGTCACTCATGGATGCCGGTTTTTAAAGTCCCTGCTGGGCGCCGGTTTTAATAGTCACTCATGGATGCCGGTTTTAAAAGTCCCTTGTGGGCGCCGGCTTTCAAAGTCACTCATGGATACCGGTTTTAAAAGTCCCTTCTGGGCGCCGGCTTTAACAGTCCCTTCTGGGCGCCGGCTTTAAAGGTCCCTTCTGGGCGCCGGCTTTAAAGGTCCCTTCTGGGCGCCGGCTTTAAAAGTCCCTTCTGGGCGCCGGCTTTAATTGTCACTCATGGATACCGGTTTTAAAAGTCGCTTCTGGGCGCCGGCTTTAATTGTCACTCAAGGATACCGGTTTTAAAAGTCCCTTCTGGGCGCCGGTTTTAAAAGTCCCTTCTGGGCGCCGGTTTTAAAAGTACCTTCTGGGCGCCGGTTTTAATAGTCACTCATGGATGCCGGTTTTAAAAGTCCCTGCTGGGCGCCGGCTTTAAAAGTCCCTTCTGGGCGCCGGTTTTAAAAGTCCCTTCTGGGCGCCGGCTTTAAAAGTCCCTTCTGGGCGCCGACTTTAAAAGTCCCTTCTAGGCGCCGGCTTTAAAAGTCCCTTCTGGGCGCCGGCTTTAAAAGTCCCTTCTAGGCGCCGGCTTTAAAAGTCCCTTCTGGGCGCCGGTTTTAATTGTCACTCATGGATGCCGGTTTTTACAGTCCCTTCTGGGCGCCGGTTTTAAAAGTCCCTTCTGGGCGCCGGCATTAAAAGTCCCTTCTGGGCACCGGCTTTAAAAGTCCCTTCTGGGCGCCGGCTTTAATTGTCACTCATGGATGCCGGTTTTAAAAGTCCCTTCTGGGCGCCGGTTTTAATTGTCACTCATGGATACCGGTTTTAAAAGTCCCTGCTGTGCGCCGGTTTTAATAGTCACTCATGGATGCCGGTTTTAAAAGTCCCTTCTGGGCGCCGGCTTTAATTGTCACTCATGGATACCGGTTTTAAAAGTCCCTTCTGGGTGCCGGTTTTAATTGTCACTCATGGATACCGGTTTTAAAAGTCCCTGCTGGGCGCCGGTTTTAATAGTCACTCATGGATGCCGGTTTTAAAAGTCCCTTCTGGGCGAAGGCTTTAAAAGTCCATTCTGGGCGAAGGCTTTAAAAGTCCATTCTGGGCGCCGGCTTTAATTGTCACTCATGGATACCGGTTTTAAAAGTCCCTTCTGGGCGCCGGTTTTAATTGTCACTCATGGATGCCGGTTTTAAAAGTCCCTGCTGGGCGCCGGTTTTAATAGTCACTCATGGATGCCGGCTTTAAAAGTCCCTTCTGGGCGCCGGCTTTAATTGTCACTCATGGATACCGGTTTTAAAAGTCCCTTCTGGGCGCCGGTTTTAATTGTCACTCATGGATACCGGTTTTAAAAGTCCCTTCTGGGCGCCGGTTTTAATTGTCACTCATGGATACCGGTTTTAAAAGTCCCTGCTGGGCGCCGGTTTTAATAGTCACTCATGGATGCCGGCATTAAAAGTCCCTTCTGGGCGCCGGCTTTAAAAGTCCCTTCTGGGCGCCGGCTTTAATTGTCACTCATGGATACCTGTTTTAAAAGTCCCTTCTGGGCGCCGGTTTTAATTGTCACTCATGGATACCGGTTTTAAAAATCCCTTCTGGGCGCCGGTTTTAATTGTCACTCATGGATACCGGTTTTAAAAGTCCCTGCTGGGCGCCGGTTTTAATAGTCACTCATGGATGCCGGTTTTAAAGGTCCCTTCTGGGCGCCGGCTTTAAAAGTCCCTTCTGGGCGCCGGCTTTAATTGTCACTCATGGATACCGGTTTTAAAAGTCCCTTCTGGGCGCCGGTTTTAATTGTCACTCATGGATACCGGTTTTAAAAGTCCCTTCTGGGCGCCGTTTTTAATTGTCACTCATGGATGCCGGTAAAAGTCTCTTCTGGGCGCCGGTTTTAAAAGTCACTCATGGATGCCGGTTTTAAAAGTCCCTGCTGGGCGCCGGCTTTAAAAGTCCCTTGTGGGCGCCGGCTTTAAAAGTCCCTTGTGGGCGCCGGTTTTAAAAGTCCCTTCTGGGCGCCGGCATTAAAAGTCCCTTCTGGGCGCCGGCTTTAAAAGTCCCTTCTGGGCGCCGGCTTTAAAAGTCCCTTCTGGGCGCCGGCTTTAAAAGTCCCTTCTGGGCGCCGGCTTTAAAAGTCCCTTCTGGGCGCCGGCTTTAAAAGTCCCTTCTGGGCGCCGGCTTTAAAAGTCCCTTCTGGGCGCCGGCTTTAAAAGTCCCTTCTGGGCGCCGGCTTTAAAAGTCCCTTCTGGGCGCCGGCTTTAAAAGTCCCTTCTGGGCGCCGGCTTTAAAAGTCCCTTCTGGGCGCCGGCTTTAAAAGTCCCTTCTGGGCGCCGGCTTTAAAAGTCCTTACTGGGCGCCGGCTTTAATTGTCACTCATGGATACCGGTTTTAAAAGTCCCTTCTGGGCGCCGGTTTTAATTGTCACTCATGGATACCGGTTTTAAAAGTCCCTTCTGGGCGCCGTTTTTAATTGTCACTCATGGATACCGGTTTTAAAAGTCCCTGCTGGGCGCCGGTTTTAATAGTTACTCATGGATGCCGGTTTTAAAAGTCCCTTCTGGGCGCCGGCTTTAAAATTCACTCATGGATACCGGTTTTCAAAGTCCCTTCTGGGCGCCGGCTTTAATTGTCACTCATGGATGCCGGTTTTAAAAGTCCCTGCTGGGCGCCGGTTTTAATAGTTACCCATGGATGCCGGCTTTAAAAGTCCCTTCTGGGCGCCGGCTTTAAAAGTCCCTTCTGGGCACCGGCTTTAAAAGTCCCTTCTGGGCGCCGGCTTTAATTGTCACTCATGGATACCGGTTTTAAAAGTCCCTTCTGGGCGCCGGTTTTAATTGTCACTCATGGATGCCGGTTTTAAAAGTCCCTGCTGGGCGCCGGTTTTAATAGTCACTCATGGATGCCGGTTTTAAAAGTCCCTTCTGGGCGCCGGCTTTAAAAGTCCCTTCTGGGCGCCGGCTTTAATTGTCACTCATGGATACCGGTTTTAAAAGTCCCTTCTGGGCGCCGGTTTTAATTGTCACTCATGGATACCGGTTTTAAAAGTCCCTGCTGGGCTCCGGTTTTAATAGTCACTCATGGATGCCGGCTTTAAAAGTCCTTACTGGGCGCCGGCTTTAATTGTCACTCATGGATACCGGTTTTAAAAGTCCCTTCTGGGCGCCGGTTTTAATTGTCACTCATGGATACCGGTTTTAAAAGTCCCTTCTGGGCGCCGTTTTTAATTGTCACTCATGGATACCGGTTTTAAAAGTCCCTGCTGGGCGCCGGTTTTAATAGTCACTCATGGATGCCGGCATTAAAAGTCCCTTCTGGGCGCCGGCTTTAAAAGTCCCTTTTGGGCGCCGGCTTTAATTGTCACTCATGGATACCAGTTTTAAAAGTCCCTTCTGGGCGCCGGTTTTAATTGTCACTCATGGATACCGGTTTTAAAAGTCCCTGCTGGGCGCCGGTTTTAATAGTCACTCATAGATGCCGGTTTTAAAGGTCCCTTCTGGGCGCCGGCTTTAAAAGTCCCTTCTGGGCGCCGGCTTTAATTGTCACTCATGGATACCGATTTTAAAAGTCCCTTCTGGGCGCCGGTTTTAATTGTCACTCATGGATACCGGTTTTAAAAGTCCCTTTTGGGTGCCGGTTTTAATTGTCACTCATGGATGCCGGTAAAAGTCTCTGCTGGGCGCCGGTTTTAATAGTCACTCATGGATGCCGGCTTTAAAAGTCCCTGCTGGGCGCCGGTTTTAAAAGTCCCTTCTGGGCGCCGGTTTTAAAAGTCCCTTCTGGGCGCCGGCTTTAAAAGTCCCTTCTGGGCGCCGGCTTTAAAAGTCCCTTCTGGGCGCCGGCTTTAAAAGTCCCTTCTGGGCGCCGGCTTTAATTTTCACTCATGGATACCGGTTTTAAAAGTCCCTTCTGGGCGCCGGTTTTAATTGTCACTCATGGATACCGGCTTTAAAAGTCCCTTCTGGGCGCCGGCTTTAAAAGTCCCTTCTGGGCGCCGGCTTTAATTGTCACTCATGGATACCAGTTTTAAAAGTCCCTTCTGGGCGCCGGTTTTAATTGTCACTCATGGATACCGGCTTTAAAAGTCCCTTCTGGGCGCCGGCTTTAAAAGTCCCTTCTGGGCGCCGGCTTTAATTGTCACTCATGGATACCAGTTTTAAAAGTCCCTTCTGGGCGCCGGTTTTAATTGTCACTCATGGATACCGGTTTTAAAAGTCCCTGCTGGGCGCCGGTTTTAATTGTCACTCATGGATACCGGCTTTAAAAGTCCCTTCTGGGCGCCGGCTTTAAAAGTCCCTTCTGGGCGCCGGCTTTAATTGTCACTCATGGATACCAGTTTTAAAAGTCCCTTCTGGGCGCCGGTTTTAATAGTCACTCATGGATGCCGGCATTAAAAGTCCCTTCTGGGCGCCGGCTTTAAAAGTCCCTTTTGGGCGCCGGCTTTAATTGTCACTCATGGATACCGGTTTTAAAAGTCCCTGCTGGGCGCCGGTTTTAATAGTCACTCATGGATGCCGGCTTTAAAAGTCCCTTCTGGGCGCCGGCTTTAAAAGTCCCTTTTGGGCGCCGGCTTTAATTGTCACTCATGGATACCGGTTTTAAAAGTCCCTGCTGGGCGCCGGTTTTAATAGTCACTCATGGATACCAGTTTTAAAAGTCCCTTCTGGGCGCCGGTTTTAATTGTCACTCATGGATACCGGTTTTAAAAGTCCCTTCTGGGCGCCGGTTTTAATTGTCACTCATGGATACCGGTTTTAAAAGTCCCTGCTGGGCGCCGGTTTTAATAGTCACTCATGGATGCCGGCATTAAAAGTCCCTTCTGGGCGCCGGCTTTAAAAGTCCCTTCTGGGCGCCGGCTTTAATTGTCACTCATGGATGCCGGTAAAAGTCTCTGCTGGGCGCCGGTTTTAATAGTCACTCATGGATGCCGGTTTTAAAAGTCCCTGGTGGGCGCCGGTTTTAAAAGTCCCTTCTGGGCGCCGGCTTTAAAAGTCCCTTCTGGGCGCCGGCTTTAAAAGTCCCTTCTGGGCGCCGGCTTTAAAAGTCCCTTCTGGGCGCCGGCTTTAAAAGTCCCTTCTGGGCGCCGGCTTTAATTGTCACTCATGGATACCGGTTTTAAATGTCCCTTCTGGGCGCCGGTTTTAATTGTCACTCATGGATACCGGTTTTAAAAGTCCCTTCTGGGCGCCGGTTTTAATTGTCACTCATGGATACCGGTTTTAAAAGTCCCTGCTGGGCGCCGGTTTTAATAGTCACTCATGGATGCCGGCATTAAAAGTCCCTTCTGGGCGCCGGCTTTAAAAGTCCCTTCTGGGCGCCGGCTTTAAAAGTCCCTTCTGGGCGCCGGCTTTAATTGTCACTCATGGATGCCGGTAAAAGTCTCTGCTGGGCGCCGGTTTTAATAGTCACTCATGGATGCCGGTTTTAAAAGTCCCTGCTGGGCGCCGGCTTTAAAAGTCCCTTGTGGGCGCCGGTTTTAAAAGTCCCTTCTGGGCGCCGGCTTTAAAAGTCCCTTCTGGGCGCCGGCTTTAAAAGTCCCTTCTGGGCGCCGGCTTTAAAAGTCCCTTCTGGGCGCCGGCTTTAATTTTCACTCATGGATACCGGTTTTAAAAGTCCCTTCTGGGCGCCGGTTTTAATTGTCACTCATGGATGCCGGTTTTAAAAGTCCCTGTTGGGCGCCGGTTTTAATAGTCACTCATGGATGCCGGCTTTAAAAGTCCCTTCTGGGCGCCGGCTTTAATTGTCACTCATGGATACCGGTTTTAAAAGTCCCTTCTGGGCGCCGGTTTTAATTGTCACTCATGGATACCGGTTTTAAAAGTCCCTTCTGGGCGCCGGTTTTAATTGTCACTCATGGATACCGGTTTTAAAAGTCCCTGCTGGGTGCCGGTTTTAATAGTCACTCATGGATGCCGGCTTTAAAAGTCCCTTCTGGGCGCCGGCTTTAAAAGTCCCTTCTGGGCGCCGGCTTTAATTGTCACTCATGGATACCGGTTTTAAAAGTCCCTGCTGGGCGCCGGTTTTAATAGTCACTCATGGATGCCGGCATTAAAAGTCCCTTCTGGGCGCCGGCTTTAAAAGTCCCTTCTGGGCGCCGGCTTTAATTGTCACTCATGGATGCCGGTAAAAGTCTCTGCTGGGCGCCGGTTTTAATAGTCACTCATGGATGCCGGTTTTAAAAGTCCCTACTGGGCGCCGGCTTTAAAAGTCCCTTGTGGGCGCCGGTTTTAAAAGTCCCTTCTGGGCGCCGGCTTTAAAAGTCCCTTCTGGGCGCCGGCTTTAAAAGTCCCTTCTGGGCGCCGGCTTTAAAAGTCCCTTCTGGGCGCCGGCTTTAAAAGTCCCTTCTGGGCGCCGGCTTTAAAAGTCCCTTCTGGGCGCCGGCTTTAAAAGTCCCTTCTGGGCGCCGGTTTTAATTGTCACTCATGGATGCCGGTTTTAAAAGTCCCTGCTGGGCGCCGGTTTTAATAGTCACTCATGGATGCCGGCTTTAAAAGTCCCTTCTGGGCGCCGGCTTTAAAAGTCCCTTCTGGGCGCCGGCTTTAATTGTCACTCATGGATACCGGTTTTAAAAGTCCCTTCTGGGCGCCGGTTTTAATTGTCACTCATGGATACCGGTTTTAAAAGTCCCTGCTGGGCGCCGGTTTTAATAGTCACTCATGGATGCCGGCATTAAAAGTCCCTTCTGGGCGCCGGCTTTAAAAGTCCCTTTTGGGCGCCGGCTTTAATTGTCACTCATGGATACCGGTTTTAAAAGTCCCTTCTGGGCGCCGGTTTTAATTGTCACTCATGGATACCGGTTTTAAAAGTCCCTTCTGGGCGCCGTTTTTAATTATCACTCATGGATGCCGGTAAAAGTCTCTGCTGGGCGCCGGTTTTAAAAGTCACTCATGGATGCCGGTTTTAAAAGTCCCTGCTGGGCGCCGGCTTTAAAAGTCCCTTGTGGGCGCCGGTTTTAAAAGTCCCTTCTGGGCGCCGGCATTAAAAGTCCCTTCTGGGCGCCGGCTTTAAAAGTCCCTTCTGGGCGCTGGCTTTAAAAGTCCCTTCTGGGCGCCGGCTTTAAAAGTCCCTTCTGGGCGCCGGCTTTAAAAGTCCCTTCTGGGCGCCGGCTTTAAAAGTCCCTTCTGGGCGCCGGCTTTAAAATTCACTCATGGATACCGGTTTTAAGGCGCCGGCTTTAATTGTCACTCATGGATGCCGGTTTTAAAAGTCCCTGCTGGCCGCCGGTTTTAATAGTTACTCATGGATGCCGGCTTTAAAAGTCCCTTCTGGGCGCCGGCTTTAAAAGTCCCTTCTGGGCACCGGCTTTAAAAGTCCCTTCTGGGCGCCGGCTTTAATTGTCACTCATGGATACCGGTTTTAAAAGTCCCTTCTGGGCGCCGGTTTTAATTGTCACTCATGGATACCGGTTTTAAAAGTCCCTGCTGGGCGCCGGTTTTAATAGTCACTCATGGATGCCGGCATTAAAAGTCCCTTCTGGGCGCCGGCTTTAAAAGTCCCTTCTGGGCGCCGGCTTTAATTGTCACTCATGGATACCGGTTTTTAAAGTCTCTTCTGGGCACCGGTTTTAATTGTCACTCATGGATACCGGTTTTAAAAGTCCCTTCTGGGCGCCGGTTTTAATTGTCACTCATGGATACCGGTTTTAAAAGTCCCTGCTGGGCGCCGGTTTTAATAGTCACTCATGGATGCCGGTTTTAAAGGTCCCTTCTGGGCGCCGGCTTTAAAAGTCCCTTCTGGGCGGCGGCTTGAATTGTCACTCATGGATACCGGTTTTAAAAGTCCCTTCTGGGCGCCGGTTTTAATTGTCACTCATGGATACCGGTTTTAAAAGTCCCTTCTGGGCGCCGTTTTTAATTGTCACTCATGGATGCCGGTAAAAGTCTCTGCTGGGCGCCGGTTTTAATAGTCACTCATGGATGCCGGTTTTAAAAGTCCCTGCTGGGCGCCGGCTTTAAAAGTCCCTTCTGGGCGCCGGCTTTAAAAGTCCCTTCTGGGCGCCGGTTTCAATAGTCACTCATGGATGCCGGTTTGAAAAGTCCCTTCTGGGCGCCGGTTTTAGTTGTCACTCATGGATGCCGGTTTTAATTGTCACTCATGGATGCCGGTTTTTAAAGTCCCTGCTGGGCGCCGGTTTTAATAGTCACTCATGGATGCCGGTTTTAAAAGTCCCTTGTGGGCGCCGGCTTTCAAAGTCACTCATGGATACCGGTTTTAAAAGTCCCTTCTGGGCGCCGGCTTTAACAGTCCCTTCTGGGCGCCGGCTTTAAAGGTCCCTTCTGGGCGCCGGCTTTAAAGGTCCCTTCTGGGCGCCGGCTTTAAAAGTCCCTTCTGGGCGCCGGCTTTAATTGTCACTCATGGATACCGGTTTTAAAAGTCGCTTCTGGGCGCCGGCTTTAATTGTCACTCAAGGATACCGGTTTTAAAAGTCCCTTCTGGGCGCCGGTTTTAAAAGTACCTTCTGGGCGCCGGTTTTAATAGTCACTCATGGATGCCGGTTTTAAAAGTCCCTTCTGGGCGCCGGTTTTAATTGTCACTCATGGATACCGGTTTTAAAAGTCCCTTCTGGGCGCCGGTTTTAATTGTCACTCATGGATACCGGTTTTAAAAGTCCCTGCTGGGTGCCGGTTTTAATAGTCACTCATGGATGCCGGCTTTAAAAGTCCCTTCTGGGCGCCGGCTTTAAAAGTCCCTTCTGGGCGCCGGCTTTAATTGTCACTCATGGATATAGGTTTTAAAAGTCCCTGCTGGGCGCCGGTTTTAATAGTCACTCATGGATGCCGGCATTAAAAGTCCCTTCTGGGCGCCGGCTTTAAAAGTCCCTTCTGGGCGCCGGCTTTAATTGTCACTCATGGATGCCGGTAAAAGTCTCTGCTGGGCGCCGGTTTTAATAGTCACTCATGGATGCCGGTTTTAAAAGTCCCTACTGGGCGCCGGCTTTAAAAGTCCCTTGTGGGCGCCGGTTTTAAAAGTCCCTTCTGGGCGCCGGCTTTAAAAGTCCCTTCTGGGCGCCGGCTTTAAAAGTCCCTTCTGGGCGCCGGCTTTAAAAGTCCCTTCTGGGCGCCGGCTTTAAAAGTCCCTTCTGGGCGCCGGTTTTAATTGTCACTCATGGATGCCGGTTTTAAAAGTCCCTGCTGGGCGCCGGTTTTAATAGTCACTCATGGATGCCGGCTTTAAAAGTCCCTTCTGGGCGCCGGCTTTAAAAGTCCCTTCTGGGCGCCGGCTTTAATTGTCACTCATGGATACCGGTTTTAAAAGTCCCTTCTGGGCGCCGGTTTTAATTGTCACTCATGGATACCGGTTTTAAAAGTCCCTGCTGGGCGCCGGTTTTAATAGTCACTCATGGATGCCGGCATTAAAAGTCCCTTCTGGGCGCCGGCTTTAAAAGTCCCTTTTGGGCGCCGGCTTTAATTGTCACTCATGGATACCGGTTTTAAAAGTCCCTTCTGGGCGCCGGTTTTAATTGTCACTCATGGATACCGGTTTTAAAAGTCCCTTCTGGGCGCCGTTTTTAATTATCACTCATGGATGCCGGTAAAAGTCTCTGCTGGGCGCCGGTTTTAAAAGTCACTCATGGATGCCGGTTTTAAAAGTCCCTGCTGGGCGCCGGCTTTAAAAGTCCCTTGTGGGCGCCGGTTTTAAAAGTCCCTTCTGGGCGCCGGCATTAAAAGTCCCTTCTGGGCGCCGGCTTTAAAAGTCCCTTCTGGGCGCTGGCTTTAAAAGTCCCTTCTGGGCGCTGGCTTTAAAAGTCCCTTCTGGGCGCCGGCTTTAAAAGTCCCTTCTGGGCGCCGGCTTTAAAAGTCCCTTCTGGGCGCCGGCTTTAAAAGTCCCTTCTGGGCGCCGGCTTTAAAATTCACTCATGGATACCGGTTTTAAGGCGCCGGCTTTAATTGTCACTCATGGATGCCGGTTTTAAAAGTCCCTGCTGGCCGCCGGTTTTAACCATCTTAGCGGTATGGACGAGCTCAGCTCGTCCATCACCGCCGATTGCTGCCGCTCAGGCCCTGCTGGGCCGATTTTGTTCAAATAAAGAGCAGCACACGCAGCCGGCACTTTGCCAGCCGCGTGTGCTGCCCGATCGCCGCCGCTCTGCGGCGATTCGCCGCGAGCAGCGGCGAAAGAGGGTCCCCCCAGCCGCCTGAGCCCAGCGTAGCCGGAACAAAAAGTTCCGGCCAGCGCTAAGGGCTGGATCGGAGGCGGCTGACGTCAGGACGTCGGCTGACGTCCATGACGTCACTCCGCTCGTCGCTATGGCGACGATCTAAGCAAAACAAGGAAGGCCGCTCATTGCGGCCTTCCTTGTTTATTCTGGGCGCCGGAGGCGATCGGAAGAACGCCTCCGGAGCGCCCTCTAGTGGGCTTTCATGCAGCCAACTTTCAGTTGGCTGCATGAAATAGTTTTTTTTTAATTTAAAAAAAACCCTCCCGCAGCCGCCCTGGCGATCTTAATAGAACGCCAGGGTGGTTAATAGTTACTCATGGATGCCGGCTTTAAAAGTCCCTTCTGGGCGCCGGCTTTAAAAGTCCCTTCTGGGCACCGGCTTTAAAAGTCCCTTCTGGGCGCCGGCTTTAATTGTCACTCATGGATGCCGGTTTTAAAAGTCCCTGCTGGGCGCCGGTTTTAATAGTCACTCATGGATGCCGGTTTTAAAAGTCCCTGCTGGGCGCCGGCTTTAAAAGTCCCTTGTGGGCGCCGGTTTTAAAAGTCCCTTCTGGGCGCCGGCTTTAAAAGTCCCTTCTTGGCGCCGGCTTTAAAAGTCCCTTCTGGGCTCCGGCTTTAAAAGTCGCTTCTGGGCTCCGGCTTTAAAAGTCCCTTCTGGGCGCCGGCTTTAAAAGTCCCTTCTGGGCGCCGGCTTTAAATGTCCTTTCTGGGCGCCGGCTTTAATTGTCACTCATGGATACCGGTTTTAAAAGTCCCTTCTGGGCGCCGGTTTTAATTGTCACTCATGGATACCGGTTTTAAAAGTCCCTGCTGGGCGCCGGTTTTAATAGTCACTCATGGATGCCGGCATTAAAAGTCCCTTCTGGGCGCCGGCTTTAAAAGTCCCTTCTGGGCGCCGGCTTTAATTGTCACTCATGGATACCGGTTTTTAAAGTCTCTTCTGGGCACCGGTTTTAATTGTCACTCATGGATACCGGTTTTAAAAGTCCCTTCTGGGCGCCGGTTTTAATTGTCACTCATGGATACCGGTTTTAAAAGTCCCTGCTGGGCGCCGGTTTTAATAGTCACTCATGGATGCCGGTTTTAAAGGTCCCTTCTGGGCGCCGGCTTTAAAAGTCCCTTCTGGGCGGCGGCTTGAATTGTCACTCATGGATACCGGTTTTAAAAGTCCCTTCTGGGCGCCGGTTTTAATTGTCACTCATGGATACCGGTTTTAAAAGTCCCTTCTGGGCGCCGTTTTTAATTGTCACTCATGGATGCCGGTAAAAGTCTCTGCTGGGCGCCGGTTTTAATAGTCACTCATGGATGCCGGTTTTAAAAGTCCCTGCTGGGCGCCGGCTTTAAAAGTCCCTTCTGGGCGCCGGCTTTAAAAGTCCCTTCTGGGCGCCGGTTTCAATAGTCACTCATGGATGCCGGTTTGAAAAGTCCCTTCTGGGCGCCGGTTTTAGTTGTCACTCATGGATGCCGGTTTTAATTGTCACTCATGGATGCCGGTTTTTAAAGTCCCTGCTGGGCGCCGGTTTTAATAGTCACTCATGGATGCCGGTTTTAAAAGTCCCTTGTGGGCGCCGGCTTTCAAAGTCACTCATGGATACCGGTTTTAAAAGTCCCTTCTGGGCGCCGGCTTTAACAGTCCCTTCTGGGCGCCGGCTTTAAAGGTCCCTTCTGGGCGCCGGCTTTAAAGGTCCCTTCTGGGCGCCGGCTTTAAAAGTCCCTTCTGGGCGCCGGCTTTAATTGTCACTCATGGATACCGGTTTTAAAAGTCGCTTCTGGGCGCCGGCTTTAATTGTCACTCAAGGATACCGGTTTTAAAAGTCCCTTCTGGGCGCCGGTTTTAAAAGTACCTTCTGGGCGCCGGTTTTAATAGTCACTCATGGATGCCGGTTTTAAAAGTCCCTTCTGGGCGCCGGTTTTAATTGTCACTCATGGATACCGGTTTTAAAAGTCCCTTCTGGGCGCCGGTTTTAATTGTCACTCATGGATACCGGTTTTAAAAGTCCCTGCTGGGTGCCGGTTTTAATAGTCACTCATGGATGCCGGCTTTAAAAGTCCCTTCTGGGCGCCGGCTTTAAAAGTCCCTTCTGGGCGCCGGCTTTAATTGTCACTCATGGATACCGGTTTTAAAAGTCCCTGCTGGGCGCCGGTTTTAATAGTCACTCATGGATGCCGGCATTAAAAGTCCCTTCTGGGCGCCGGCTTTAAAAGTCCCTTCTGGGCGCCGGCTTTAATTGTCACTCATGGATGCCGGTAAAAGTCTCTGCTGGGCGCCGGTTTTAATAGTCACTCATGGATGCCGGTTTTAAAAGTCCCTACTGGGCGCCGGCTTTAAAAGTCCCTTGTGGGCGCCGGTTTTAAAAGTCCCTTCTGGGCGCCGGCTTTAAAAGTCCCTTCTGGGCGCCGGCTTTAAAAGTCCCTTCTGGGCGCCGGCTTTAAAAGTCCCTTCTGGGCGCCGGCTTTAAAAGTCCCTTCTGGGCGCCGGCTTTAAAAGTCCCTTCTGGGCGCCGGCTTTAAAAGTCCCTTCTGGGCGCCGGTTTTAATTGTCACTCATGGATGCCGGTTTTAAAAGTCCCTGCTGGGCGCCGGTTTTAATAGTCACTCATGGATGCCGGCTTTAAAAGTCCCTTCTGGGCGCCGGCTTTAAAAGTCCCTTCTGGGCGCCGGCTTTAATTGTCACTCATGGATACCGGTTTTAAAAGTCCCTTCTGGGCGCCGGTTTTAATTGTCACTCATGGATACCGGTTTTAAAAGTCCCTGCTGGGCGCCGGTTTTAATAGTCACTCATGGATGCCGGCATTAAAAGTCCCTTCTGGGCGCCGGCTTTAAAAGTCCCTTTTGGGCGCCGGCTTTAATTGTCACTCATGGATACCGGTTTTAAAAGTCCCTTCTGGGCGCCGGTTTTAATTGTCACTCATGGATACCGGTTTTAAAAGTCCCTTCTGGGCGCCGTTTTTAATTATCACTCATGGATGCCGGTAAAAGTCTCTGCTGGGCGCCGGTTTTAAAAGTCACTCATGGATGCCGGTTTTAAAAGTCCCTGCTGGGCGCCGGCTTTAAAAGTCCCTTGTGGGCGCCGGTTTTAAAAGTCCCTTCTGGGCGCCGGCATTAAAAGTCCCTTCTGGGCGCCGGCTTTAAAAGTCCCTTCTGGGCGCCGGCTTTAAAAGTCCCTTCTGGGCGCCGGCTTTAAAAGTCCCTTCTGGGCGCCGGCTTTAAAAGTCCCTTCTGGGCGCCGGCTTTAAAAGTCCCTTCTGGGCGCCGGCTTTAAAATTCACTCATGGATACCGGTTTTAAGGCGCCGGCTTTAATTGTCACTCATGGATGCCGGTTTTAAAAGTCCCTGCTGGCCGCCGGTTTTAATAGTTACTCATGGATGCCGGCTTTAAAAGTCCCTTCTGGGCGCCGGCTTTAAAAGTCCCTTCTGGGCACCGGCTTTAAAAGTCCCTTCTGGGCGCCGGCTTTAATTGTCACTCATGGATGCCGGTTTTAAAAGTCCCTGCTGGGCGCCGGTTTTAATAGTCACTCATGGATGCCGGTTTTAAAAGTCCCTGCTGGGCGCCGGCTTTAAAAGTCCCTTGTGGGCGCCGGTTTTAAAAGTCCCTTCTGGGCGCCGGCTTTAAAAGTCCCTTCTTGGCGCCGGCTTTAAAAGTCCCTTCTGGGCTCCGGCTTTAAAAGTCGCTTCTGGGCTCCGGCTTTAAAAGTCCCTTCTGGGCGCCGGCTTTAAAAGTCCCTTCTGGGCGCCGGCTTTAAATGTCCTTTCTGGGCGCCGGCTTTAATTGTCACTCATGGATACCGGTTTTAAAAGTCCCTTCTGGGCGCCGGTTTTAATTGTCACTCATGGATACCGGTTTTAAAAGTCCCTGCTGGGCGCCGGTTTTAATAGTCACTCATGGATGCCGGCATTAAAAGTCCCTTCTGGGCGCCGGCTTTAAAAGTCCCTTCTGGGCGCCGGCTTTAATTGTCACTCATGGATACCGGTTTTTAAAGTCTCTTCTGGGCACCGGTTTTAATTGTCACTCATGGATACCGGTTTTAAAAGTCCCTTCTGGGCGCCGGTTTTAATTGTCACTCATGGATACCGGTTTTAAAAGTCCCTGCTGGGCGCCGGTTTTAATAGTCACTCATGGATGCCGGTTTTAAAGGTCCCTTCTGGGCGCCGGCTTTAAAAGTCCCTTCTGGGCGGCGGCTTGAATTGTCACTCATGGATACCGGTTTTAAAAGTCCCTTCTGGGCGCCGGTTTTAATTGTCACTCATGGATACCGGTTTTAAAAGTCCCTTCTGGGCGCCGTTTTTAATTGTCACTCATGGATGCCGGTAAAAGTCTCTGCTGGGCGCCGGTTTTAATAGTCACTCATGGATGCCGGTTTTAAAAGTCCCTGCTGGGCGCCGGCTTTAAAAGTCCCTTCTGGGCGCCGGCTTTAAAAGTCCCTTCTGGGCGCCGGTTTCAATAGTCACTCATGGATGCCGGTTTGAAAAGTCCCTTCTGGGCGCCGGTTTTAGTTGTCACTCATGGATGCCGGTTTTAATTGTCACTCATGGATGCCGGTTTTTAAAGTCCCTGCTGGGCGCCGGTTTTAATAGTCACTCATGGATGCCGGTTTTAAAAGTCCCTTGTGGGCGCCGGCTTTCAAAGTCACTCATGGATACCGGTTTTAAAAGTCCCTTCTGGGCGCCAGCTTTAACAGTCCCTTCTGGGCGCCGGCTTTAAAGGTCCCTTCTGGGCGCCGGCTTTAAAGGTCCCTTCTGGGCGCCGGCTTTAAAAGTCCCTTCTGGGCGCCGGCTTTAATTGTCACTCAAGGATACCGGTTTTAAAAGTCCCTTCTGGGCGCCGGTTTTAAAAGTACCTTCTGGGCGCCGGTTTTAATAGTCACTCATGGATGCCGGTTTTAAAAGTCCCTGCTGGGCGCCGGCTTTAAAAGTCCCTTGTGGGCGCCGGTTTTAAAAGTCCCTTCTGGGCGCCGGCTTTAAAAGTCCCTTCTGGGCGCCGACTTTAAAAGTCCCTTCTAGGCGCCGGCTTTAAAAGTCCCTTCTGGGCGCCGGCTTTAAAAGTCCCTTCTAGGCGCCGGCTTTAAAAGTCCCTTCTGGGCGCCGGTTTTAATTGTCACTCATGGATGCCGGTTTTTACAGTCCCTTCTGGGCGCCGGTTTTAAAAGTCCCTTCTGGGCGCCAGCATTAAAAGTCCCTTCTGGGCACCGGCTTTAAAAGTCCCTTCTGGGCGCCGGCTTTAATTGTCACTCATGGATGCCGGTTTTAAAAGTCCCTTCTGGGCGCCGGTTTTAATTGTCACTCATGGATACCGGTTTTAAAAGTCCCTGCTGTGCGCCGGTTTTAATAGTCACTCATGGATGCCGGTTTTAAAAGTCCCTTCTGGGCGCCGGCTTTAATTGTCACTCATGGATACCGGTTTTAAAAGTCCCTTCTGGGCGCCGGTTTTAATTGTCACTCATGGATACCGGTTTTAAAAGTCCCTGCTGGGCGCCGGTTTTAATAGTCACTCATGTATGCCGGTTTTAAAAGTCCCTTCTGGGCGAAGGCTTTAAAAGTCCATTCTGGGCGAAGGCTTTAAAAGTCCATTCTGGGCGCCGGCTTTAATTGTCACTCATGGATACCGGTTTTAAAAGTCCCTTCTGGGCGCCGGTTTTAATTGTCACTCATGGATGCCGGTTTTAAAAGTCCCTGCTGGGCGCCGGTTTTAATAGTCACTCATGGATGCCGGCTTTAAAAGTCCCTTCTGGGCGCCGGCTTTAATTGTCACTCATGGATACCGGTTTTAAAAGTCCCTTCTGGGCGCCGGTTTTAATTGTCACTCATGGATACCGGTTTTAAAAGTCCCTTCTGGGCGCCGGTTTTAATTGTCACTCATGGATACCGGTTTTAAAAGTCCCTGCTGGGCGCCGGTTTTAATAGTCACTCATGGATGCCGGCATTAAAAGTCCCTTCTGGGCGCCGGCTTTAAAAGTCCCTTCTGGGCGCCGGCTTTAATTGTCACTCATGGATACCGGTTTTAAAAGTCCCTTCTGGGCGCCGGTTTTAATTGTCACTCATGGATACCGGTTTTAAAAATCCCTTCTGGGCGCCGGTTTTAATTGTCACTCATGGATACCGGTTTTAAAAGTCCCTGCTGGGCGCCGGTTTTAATAGTCACTCATGGATGCCGGTTTTAAAGGTCCCTTCTGGGCGCCGGCTTTAAAAGTCCCTTCTGGGCGCCGGCTTTAATTGTCACTAATGGATACCGGTTTTAAAAGTCCCTTCTGGGCGCCGGTTTTAATTGTCACTCATGGATACCGGTTTTAAAAGTCCCTTCTGGGCGCCGTTTTTAATTGTCACTCATGGATGCCGGTAAAAGTCTCTTCTGGGCGCCGGTTTTAAAAGTCACTCATGGATGCCGGTTTTAAAAGTCCCTGCTGGGCGCCGGCTTTAAAAGTCCCTTGTGGGCGCCGGCTTTAAAAGTCCCTTGTGGGCGCCGGTTTTAAAAGTCCCTTCTGGGCGCCGGCATTAAAAGTCCCTTCTGGGCGCCGGCTTTAAAAGTCCCTTCTGGGCGCCGGCTTTAAAAGTCCCTTCTGGGCGCCGGCTTTAAAAGTCCCTTCTGGGCGCCGGCTTTAAAAGTCCCTTCTGGGCGCCGGCTTTAAAAGTCCCTTCTGGGCGCCGGCTTTAAAAGTCCCTTCTGGGCGCCGGCTTTAAAAGTCCCTTCTGGGCGCCGGCTTTAAAAGTCCCTTCTGGGCGCCGGCTTTAAAAGTCCCTTCTGGGCGCCGGCTTTAAAAGTCCCTTCTGGGCGCCGGCTTTAAAAGTCCCTTCTGGGCGCCGGCTTTAAAAGTCCCTTCTGGGCGCCGGCTTTAAAAGTCCCTTCTGGGCGCCGGCTTTAAAAGTCCCTTCTGGGCGCCGGCTTTAAAAGTCCTTACTGGGCGCCGGCTTTAATTGTCACTCATGGATACCGGTTTTAAAAGTCCCTTCTGGGCGCCGGTTTTAATTGTCACTCATGGATACCGGTTTTAAAAGTCCCTTCTGGGCGCCGTTTTTTATTGTCACTCATGGATACCGGTTTTAAAAGTCCCTGCTGGGCGCCGGTTTTAATAGTTACTCATGGATGCCGGTTTTAAAAGTCCCTTCTGGGCGCCGGCTTTAAAATTCACTCATGGATACCGGTTTTCAAAGTCCCTTCTGGGCGCCGGCTTTAATTGTCACTCATGGATGCCGGTTTTAAAAGTCCCTGCTGGGCGCCGGTTTTAATAGTTACCCATGGATGCCGGCTTTAAAAGTCCCTTCTGGGCGCCGGCTTTAAAAGTCCCTTCTGGGCACCGGCTTTAAAAGTCCCTTCTGGGCGCCGGCTTTAATTGTCACTCATGGATACCGGTTTTAAAAGTCCCTTCTGGGCGCCGGTTTTAATTGTCACTCATGGATACCGGTTTTAAAAGTCCCTTCTGGGCGCCGGTTTTAATTGTCACTCATGGATGCCGGTTTTAAAAGTCCCTGCTGGGCGCCGGCTTTAAAAGTCCCTTGTGGGCGCCGGTTTTAAAAGTCCCTTGTGGGCGCCGGTTTTAAAAGTCCCTTCTGGGCGCCAGCTTTAAAAGTCCCTTCTGGGCGCCGGCTTTAAAAGTCCCTTCTGAGCGCTGGCTTTAAAAGTCCCTTCTGGGCGCCGGCTTTAAAAGTCCCTTCTGGGCGCCGGCTTTAAAAGTCCCTTCTGGGCGCCGGCTTTAAAAGTCCCTTCTGGGCGCCGGCTTTAAAATTCACTCATGGATACCGGTTTTAAGGCGCCGGCTTTAATTGTCACTCATGGATGCCGGTTTTAAAAGTCCCTGCTGGCCGCCGGTTTTAATAGTTACTCATGGATGCCGGCTTTAAAAGTCCCTTCTGGGCGCCGGCTTTAAAAGTCCCTTCTGGGCACCGGCTTTAAAAGTCCCTTCTGGGCGGCGGCTTGAATTGTCACTCATGGATACCGGTTTTAAAAGTCCGTTCTGGGCGCCGGTTTTAATTGTCACTCATGGATACCGGTTTTAAAAGTCCCTTCTGGGCGCCGTTTTTAATTGTCACTCATGGATGCCGGTAAAAGTCTCTGCTGGGCGCCGGTTTTAATAGTCACTCATGGATGCCGGTTTTAAAAGTCCCTGCTGGGCGCCGGCTTTAAAAGTCCCTTCTGGGCGCCGGCTTTAAAAGTCCCTTCTGGGCGCCGGTTTCAATAGTCACTCATGGATGCCGGTTTGAAAAGTCCCTTCTGGGCGCCGGTTTTAGTTGTCACTCATGGATGCCGGTTTTAATTGTCACTCATGGATGCCGGTTTTTAAAGTCCCTGCTGGGCGCCGGTTTTAATAGTCACTCATGGATGCCGGTTTTAAAAGTCCCTTGTGGGCGCCGGCTTTCAAAGTCACTCATGGATACCGGTTTTAAAAGTCCCTTCTGGGCGCCGGCTTTAACAGTCCCTTCTGGGCGCCGGCTTTAAAGGTCCCTTCTGGGCGCCGGCTTTAAAGGTCCCTTCTGGGCGCCGGCTTTAAAAGTCCCTTCTGGGCGCCGGCTTTAATTGTCACTCATGGATACCGGTTTTAAAAGTCGCTTCTGGGCGCCGGCTTTAATTGTCACTCAAGGATACCGGTTTTAAAAGTCCCTTCTGGGCGCCGGTTTTAAAAGTACCTTCTGGGCGCCGGTTTTAATAGTCACTCATGGATGCCGGTTTTAAAAGTCCCTGCTGGGCGCCGGCTTTAAAAGTCCCTTGTGGGCGCCGGTTTTAAAAGTCCCTTCTGGGCGCCGGCTTTAAAAGTCCCTTCTGGGCGCCGACTTTAAAAGTCCCTTCTAGGCGCCGGCTTTAAAAGTCCCTTCTGGGCGCCGGCTTTAAAAGTCCCTTCTAGGCGCCGGCTTTAAAAGTCCCTGCTGGCCGCCGGTTTTAATAGTTACTCATGGATGCCGGCTTTAAAAGTCCCTTCTGGGCGCCGGCTTTAAAAGTCCCTTCTGGGCACCGGCTTTAAAAGTCCCTTCTGGGCGGCGGCTTGAATTGTCACTCATGGATACCGGTTTTAAAAGTCCGTTCTGGGCGCCGGTTTTAATTGTCACTCATGGATACCGGTTTTAAAAGTCCCTTCTGGGCGCCGTTTTTAATTGTCACTCATGGATGCCGGTAAAAGTCTCTGCTGGGCGCCGGTTTTAATAGTCACTCATGGATGCCGGTTTTAAAAGTCCCTGCTGGGCGCCGGCTTTAAAAGTCCCTTCTGGGCGCCGGCTTTAAAAGTCCCTTCTGGGCGCCGGTTTCAATAGTCACTCATGGATGCCGGTTTGAAAAGTCCCTTCTGGGCGCCGGTTTTAGTTGTCACTCATGGATGCCGGTTTTAATTGTCACTCATGGATGCCGGTTTTTAAAGTCCCTGCTGGGCGCCGGTTTTAATAGTCACTCATGGATGCCGGTTTTAAAAGTCCCTTGTGGGCGCCGGCTTTCAAAGTCACTCATGGATACCGGTTTTAAAAGTCCCTTCTGGGCGCCGGCTTTAACAGTCCCTTCTGGGCGCCGGCTTTAAAGGTCCCTTCTGGGCGCCGGCTTTAAAGGTCCCTTCTGGGCGCCGGCTTTAAAAGTCCCTTCTGGGCGCCGGCTTTAATTGTCACTCATGGATACCGGTTTTAAAAGTCGCTTCTGGGCGCCGGCTTTAATTGTCACTCAAGGATACCGGTTTTAAAAGTCCCTTCTGGGCGCCGGTTTTAAAAGTACCTTCTGGGCGCCGGTTTTAATAGTCACTCATGGATGCCGGTTTTAAAAGTCCCTGCTGGGCGCCGGCTTTAAAAGTCCCTTGTGGGCGCCGGTTTTAAAAGTCCCTTCTGGGCGCCGGCTTTAAAAGTCCCTTCTGGGCGCCGACTTTAAAAGTCCCTTCTAGGCGCCGGCTTTAAAAGTCCCTTCTGGGCGCCGGCTTTAAAAGTCCCTTCTAGGCGCCGGCTTTAAAAGTCCCTTCTGGGCGCCGGTTTTAATTGTCACTCATGGATGCCGGTTTTTACAGTCCCTTCTGGGCGCCGGTTTTAAAAGTCCCTTCTGGGCGCCGGCATTAAAAGTCCCTTCTGGGCACCGGCTTTAAAAGTCCCTTCTGGGCGCCGGCTTTAATTGTCACTCATGGATGCCGGTTTTAAAAGTCCCTTCTGGGCGCCGGTTTTAATTGTCACTCATGGATACCGGTTTTAAAAGTCCCTGCTGTGCGCCGGTTTTAATAGTCACTCATGGATGCCGGTTTTAAAAGTCCCTTCTGGGCGCCGGCTTTAATTGTCACTCATGGATACCGGTTTTAAAAGTCCCTTCTGGGCGCCGGTTTTAATTGTCACTCATGGATACCGGTTTTAAAAGTCCCTGCTGGGCGCCGGTTTTAATAGTCACTCATGGATGCCGGTTTTAAAAGTCCCTTCTGGGCGAAGGCTTTAAAAGTCCATTCTGGGCGAAGGCTTTAAAAGTCCATTCTGGGCGCCGGCTTTAATTGTCACTCATGGATACCGGTTTTAAAAGTCCCTTCTGGGCGCCGGTTTTAATTGTCACTCATGGATGCCGGTTTTAAAAGTCCCTGCTGGGCGCCGGTTTTAATAGTCACTCATGGATGCCGGCTTTAAAAGTCCCTTCTGGGCGCCGGCTTTAATTGTCACTCATGGATACCGGTTTTAAAAGTCCCTTCTGGGCGCCGGTTTTAATTGTCACTCATGGATACCGGTTTTAAAAGTCCCTTCTGGGCGCCGGTTTTAATTGTCACTCATGGATACCGGTTTTAAAAGTCCCTGCTGGGCGCCGGTTTTAATAGTCACTCATGGATGCCGGCATTAAAAGTCCCTTCTGGGCGCCGGCTTTAAAAGTCCCTTCTGGGCGCCGGCTTTAATTGTCACTCATGGATACCGGTTTTAAAAGTCCCTTCTGGGCGCCGGTTTTAATTGTCACTCATGGATACCGGTTTTAAAAGTCCCTGCTGGGCGCCGGTTTTAATAGTCACTCATGGATGCCGGTTTTAAAGGTCCCTTCTGGGCGCCGGCTTTAAAAGTCCCTTCTGGGCGCCGGCTTTAAAAGTCCCTTCTGGGCGCCGGCTTTAAAAGTCCCTTCTGGGCGCCGGCTTTAAAAGTCCCTTCTGGGCGCCGGCTTTAAAAGTCCCTTCTGGGCGCCGGCTTTAAAAGTCCCTTCTGGGCGCCGGCTTTAAAAGTCCCTTCTGGGCGCCGGCTTTAAAAGTCCCTTCTGGGCGCCGGCTTTAAAAGTCCCTTCTGGGCGCCGGCTTTAAAAGTCCCTTCTGGGCGCCGGCTTTAAAAGTCCTTACTGGGCGCCGGCTTTAATTGTCACTCATGGATACCGGTTTTAAAAGTCCCTTCTGGGCGCCGGTTTTAATTGTCACTCATGGATACCGGTTTTAAAAGTCCCTTCTGGGCGCCGTTTTTTATTGTCACTCATGGATACCGGTTTTAAAAGTCCCTGCTGGGCGCCGGTTTTAATAGTTACTCATGGATGCCGGTTTTAAAAGTCCCTTCTGGGCGCCGGCTTTAAAATTCACTCATGGATACCGGTTTTCAAAGTCCCTTCTGGGCGCCGGCTTTAATTGTCACTCATGGATGCCGGTTTTAAAAGTCCCTGCTGGGCGCCGGTTTTAATAGTTACCCATGGATGCCGGCTTTAAAAGTCCCTTCTGGGCGCCGGCTTTAAAAGTCCCTTCTGGGCACCGGCTTTAAAAGTCCCTTCTGGGCGCCGGCTTTAATTGTCACTCATGGATACCGGTTTTAAAAGTCCCTTCTGGGCGCCGGTTTTAATTGTCACTCATGGATACCGGTTTTAAAAGTCCTTTCTGGCGGCGGTTTTAATTGTCACTCATGGATGCCGGTTTTAAAAGTCCCTGCTGGGCGCCGGCTTTAAAAGTCCCTTGTGGGCGCCGGTTTTAAAAGTCCCTTGTGGGCGCCGGTTTTAAAAGTCCCTTCTGGGCGCCAGCTTTAAAAGTCCCTTCTGGGCGCCGGCTTTAAAAGTCCCTTCTGAGCGCTGGCTTTAAAAGTCCCTTCTGGGCGCCGGCTTTAAAAGTCCCTTCTGGGCGCCGGCTTTAAAAGTCCCTTCTGGGCGCCGGCTTTAAAAGTCCCTTCTGGGTGCCGGCTTTAAAATTCACTCATGGATACCGGTTTTAAGGCGCCGGCTTTAATTGTCACTCATGGATGCCAGTTTTAAAAGTCCCTGCTGGCCGCCGGTTTTAATAGTTACTCATGGATGCCGGCTTTAAAAGTCCCTTCTGGGCGCCGGCTTTAAAAGTCCCTTCTGGGCACCGGCTTTAAAAGTCCCTTCTGGGCGGCGGCTTGAATTGTCACTCATGGATACCGGTTTTAAAAGTCCCTTCTGGGCGCCGGTTTCAATAGTCACTCATGGATGCCGGTTTGAAAAGTCCCTTCTGGGCGCCGGTTTTAGTTGTCACTCATGGATGCCGGTTTTAATTGTCACTCATGGATGCCGGTTTTTAAAGTCCCTGCTGGGCGCCGGTTTTAATAGTCACTCATGGATGCCGGTTTTAAAAGTCCCTTGTGGGCGCCGGCTTTCAAAGTCACTCATGGATACCGGTTTTAAAAGTCCCTTCTGGGCGCCGGCTTTAACAGTCCCTTCTGGGCGCCGGCTTTAAAGGTCCCTTCTGGGCGCCGGCTTTAAAGGTCCCTTCTGGGCGCCGGCTTTAAAAGTCCCTTCTGGGCGCCGGCTTTAATTGTCACTCATGGATACCGGTTTTAAAAGTCGCTTCTGGGCGCCGGCTTTAATTGTCACTCAAGGATACCGGTTTTAAAAGTCCCTTCTGGGCGCCGGTTTTAAAAGTACCTTCTGGGCGCCGGTTTTAATAGTCACTCATGGATGCCGGTTTTAAAAGTCCCTGCTGGGCGCCGGCTTTAAAAGTCCCTTGTGGGCGCCGGTTTTAAAAGTCCCTTCTGGGCGCCGGCTTTAAAAGTCCCTTCTGGGCGCCGACTTTAAAAGTCCCTTCTAGGCGCCGGCTTTAAAAGTCCCTTCTGGGCGCCGGCTTTAAAAGTCCCTTCTAGGCGCCGGCTTTAAAAGTCCCTTCTGGGCGCCGGTTTTAATTGTCACTCATGGATGCCGGTTTTTACAGTCCCTTCTGGGCGCCGGTTTTAAAAGTCCCTTCTGGGCGCCGGCATTAAAAGTCCCTTCTGGGCACCGGCTTTAAAAGTCCCTTCTGGGCGCCGGCTTTAATTGTCACTCATGGATGCCGGTTTTAAAAGTCCCTTCTGGGCGCCGGTTTTAATTGTCACTCATGGATACCGGTTTTAAAAGTCCCTGCTGTGCGCCGGTTTTAATAGTCACTCATGGATGCCGGTTTTAAAAGTCCCTTCTGGGCGCCGGCTTTAATTGTCACTCATGGATACCGGTTTTAAAAGTCCCTTCTGGGCGCCGGTTTTAATTGTCACTCATGGATACCGGTTTTAAAAGTCCCTGCTGGGCGCCGGTTTTAATAGTCACTCATGGATGCCGGTTTTAAAAGTCCCTTCTGGGCGAAGGCTTTAAAAGTCCATTCTGGGCGAAGGCTTTAAAAGTCCATTCTGGGCGCCGGCTTTAATTGTCACTCATGGATACCGGTTTTAAAAGTCCCTTCTGGGCGCCGGTTTTAATTGTCACTCATGGATGCCGGTTTTAAAAGTCCCTGCTGGGCGCCGGTTTTAATAGTCACTCATGGATGCCGGCTTTAAAAGTCCCTTCTGGGCGCCGGCTTTAATTGTCACTCATGGATACCGGTTTTAAAAGTCCCTTCTGGGCGCCGGTTTTAATTGTCACTCATGGATACCGGTTTTAAAAGTCCCTTCTGGGCGCCGGTTTTAATTGTCACTCATGGATACCGGTTTTAAAAGTCCCTGCTGGGCGCCGGTTTTAATAGTCACTCATGGATGCCGGCATTAAAAGTCCCTTCTGGGCGCCGGCTTTAAAAGTCCCTTCTGGGCGCCGGCTTTAATTGTCACTCATGGATACCGGTTTTAAAAGTCCCTTCTGGGCGCCGGTTTTAATTGTCACTCATGGATACCGGTTTTAAAAGTCCCTGCTGGGCGCCGGTTTTAATAGTCACTCATGGATGCCGGTTTTAAAGGTCCCTTCTGGGCGCCGGCTTTAAAAGTCCCTTCTGGGCGCCGGCTTTAAAAGTCCCTTCTGGGCGCCGGCTTTAAAAGTCCCTTCTGGGCGCCGGCTTTAAAAGTCCCTTCTGGGCGCCGGCTTTAAAAGTCCCTTCTGGGCGCCGGCTTTAAAAGTCCCTTCTGGGCGCCGGCTTTAAAAGTCCCTTCTGGGCGCCGGCTTTAAAAGTCCCTTCTGGGCGCCGGCTTTAAAAGTCCCTTCTGGGCGCCGGCTTTAAAAGTCCCTTCTGGGCGCCGGCTTTAAAAGTCCTTACTGGGCGCCGGCTTTAATTGTCACTCATGGATACCGGTTTTAAAAGTCCCTTCTGGGCGCCGGTTTTAATTGTCACTCATGGATACCGGTTTTAAAAGTCCCTTCTGGGCGCCGTTTTTTATTGTCACTCATGGATACCGGTTTTAAAAGTCCCTGCTGGGCGCCGGTTTTAATAGTTACTCATGGATGCCGGTTTTAAAAGTCCCTTCTGGGCGCCGGCTTTAAAATTCACTCATGGATACCGGTTTTCAAAGTCCCTTCTGGGCGCCGGCTTTAATTGTCACTCATGGATGCCGGTTTTAAAAGTCCCTGCTGGGCGCCGGTTTTAATAGTTACCCATGGATGCCGGCTTTAAAAGTCCCTTCTGGGCGCCGGCTTTAAAAGTCCCTTCTGGGCACCGGCTTTAAAAGTCCCTTCTGGGCGCCGGCTTTAATTGTCACTCATGGATACCGGTTTTAAAAGTCCCTTCTGGGCGCCGGTTTTAATTGTCACTCATGGATACCGGTTTTAAAAGTCCTTTCTGGCGGCGGTTTTAATTGTCACTCATGGATGCCGGTTTTAAAAGTCCCTGCTGGGCGCCGGCTTTAAAAGTCCCTTGTGGGCGCCGGTTTTAAAAGTCCCTTGTGGGCGCCGGTTTTAAAAGTCCCTTCTGGGCGCCAGCTTTAAAAGTCCCTTCTGGGCGCCGGCTTTAAAAGTCCCTTCTGAGCGCTGGCTTTAAAAGTCCCTTCTGGGCGCCGGCTTTAAAAGTCCCTTCTGGGCGCCGGCTTTAAAAGTCCCTTCTGGGCGCCGGCTTTAAAAGTCCCTTCTGGGTGCCGGCTTTAAAATTCACTCATGGATACCGGTTTTAAGGCGCCGGCTTTAATTGTCACTCATGGATGCCAGTTTTAAAAGTCCCTGCTGGCCGCCGGTTTTAATAGTTACTCATGGATGCCGGCTTTAAAAGTCCCTTCTGGGCGCCGGCTTTAAAAGTCCCTTCTGGGCACCGGCTTTAAAAGTCCCTTCTGGGCGGCGGCTTGAATTGTCACTCATGGATACCGGTTTTAAAAGTCCGTTCTGGGCGCCGGTTTTAATTGTCACTCATGGATACCGGTTTTAAAAGTCCCTTCTGGGCGCCGTTTTTAATTGTCACTCATGGATGCCGGTAAAAGTCTCTGCTGGGCGCCGGTTTTAATAGTCACTCATGGATGCCGGTTTTAAAAGTCCCTGCTGGGCGCCGGCTTTAAAAGTCCCTTCTGGGCGCCGGCTTTAAAAGTCCCTTCTGGGCGCCGGTTTCAATAGTCACTCATGGATGCCGGTTTGAAAAGTCCCTTCTGGGCGCCGGTTTTAGTTGTCACTCATGGATGCCGGTTTTAATTGTCACTCATGGATGCCGGTTTTTAAAGTCCCTGCTGGGCGCCGGTTTTAATAGTCACTCATGGATGCCGGTTTTAAAAGTCCCTTGTGGGCGCCGGCTTTCAAAGTCACTCATGGATACCGGTTTTAAAAGTCCCTTCTGGGCGCCGGCTTTAACAGTCCCTTCTGGGCGCCGGCTTTAAAGGTCCCTTCTGGGCGCCGGCTTTAAAGGTCCCTTCTGGGCGCCGGCTTTAAAAGTCCCTTCTGGGCGCCGGCTTTAATTGTCACTCATGGATACCGGTTTTAAAAGTCGCTTCTGGGCGCCGGCTTTAATTGTCACTCAAGGATACCGGTTTTAAAAGTCCCTTCTGGGCGCCGGTTTTAAAAGTACCTTCTGGGCGCCGGTTTTAATAGTCACTCATGGATGCCGGTTTTAAAAGTCCCTGCTGGGCGCCGGCTTTAAAAGTCCCTTGTGGGCGCCGGTTTTAAAAGTCCCTTCTGGGCGCCGGCTTTAAAAGTCCCTTCTGGGCGCCGACTTTAAAAGTCCCTTCTAGGCGCCGGCTTTAAAAGTCCCTTCTGGGCGCCGGCTTTAAAAGTCCCTTCTAGGCGCCGGCTTTAAAAGTCCCTTCTGGGCGCCGGTTTTAATTGTCACTCATGGATGCCGGTTTTTACAGTCCCTTCTGGGCGCCGGTTTTAAAAGTCCCTTCTGGGCGCCGGCATTAAAAGTCCCTTCTGGGCACCGGCTTTAAAAGTCCCTTCTGGGCGCCGGCTTTAATTGTCACTCATGGATGCCGGTTTTAAAAGTCCCTTCTGGGCGCCGGTTTTAATTGTCACTCATGGATACCGGTTTTAAAAGTCCCTGCTGTGCGCCGGTTTTAATAGTCACTCATGGATGCCGGTTTTAAAAGTCCCTTCTGGGCGCCGGCTTTAATTGTCACTCATGGATACCGGTTTTAAAAGTCCCTTCTGGGCGCCGGTTTTAATTGTCACTCATGGATACCGGTTTTAAAAGTCCCTGCTGGGCGCCGGTTTTAATAGTCACTCATGGATGCCGGTTTTAAAAGTCCCTTCTGGGCGAAGGCTTTAAAAGTCCATTCTGGGCGAAGGCTTTAAAAGTCCATTCTGGGCGCCGGCTTTAATTGTCACTCATGGATACCGGTTTTAAAAGTCCCTTCTGGGCGCCGGTTTTAATTGTCACTCATGGATGCCGGTTTTAAAAGTCCCTGCTGGGCGCCGGTTTTAATAGTCACTCATGGATGCCGGCTTTAAAAGTCCCTTCTGGGCGCCGGCTTTAATTGTCACTCATGGATACCGGTTTTAAAAGTCCCTTCTGGGCGCCGGTTTTAATTGTCACTCATGGATACCGGTTTTAAAAGTCCCTTCTGGGCGCCGGTTTTAATTGTCACTCATGGATACCGGTTTTAAAAGTCCCTGCTGGGCGCCGGTTTTAATAGTCACTCATGGATGCCGGCATTAAAAGTCCCTTCTGGGCGCCGGCTTTAAAAGTCCCTTCTGGGCGCCGGCTTTAATTGTCACTCATGGATACCGGTTTTAAAAGTCCCTTCTGGGCGCCGGTTTTAATTGTCACTCATGGATACCGGTTTTAAAAATCCCTTCTGGGCGCCGGTTTTAATTGTCACTCATGGATACCGGTTTTAAAAGTCCCTGCTGGGCGCCGGTTTTAATAGTCACTCATGGATGCCGGTTTTAAAGGTCCCTTCTGGGCGCCGGCTTTAAAAGTCCCTTCTGGGCGCCGGCTTTAATTGTCACTAATGGATACCGGTTTTAAAAGTCCCTTCTGGGCGCCGGTTTTAATTGTCACTCATGGATACCGGTTTTAAAAGTCCCTTCTGGGCGCCGTTTTTAATTGTCACTCATGGATGCCGGTAAAAGTCTCTTCTGGGCGCCGGTTTTAAAAGTCACTCATGGATGCCGGTTTTAAAAGTCCCTGCTGGGCGCCGGCTTTAAAAGTCCCTTGTGGGCGCCGGCTTTAAAAGTCCCTTGTGGGCGCCGGTTTTAAAAGTCCCTTCTGGGCGCCGGCATTAAAAGTCCCTTCTGGGCGCCGGCTTTAAAAGTCCCTTCTGGGCGCCGGCTTTAAAAGTCCCTTCTGGGCGCCGGCTTTAAAAGTCCCTTCTGGGCGCCGGCTTTAAAAGTCCCTTCTGGGCGCCGGCTTTAAAAGTCCCTTCTGGGCGCCGGCTTTAAAAGTCCCTTCTGGGCGCCGGCTTTAAAAGTCCCTTCTGGGCGCCGGCTTTAATAGTCACTCATGGATGCCGGCATTAAAAGTCCCTTCTGGGCGCCGGCTTTAATTGTCACTCATGGATACCGGTTTTAAAAGTCCCTTCTGGGCGCCGGTTTTAATTGTCACTCATGGATACCGGTTTTAAAAGTCCCTTCTGGGCGCCGTTTTTTATTGTCACTCATGGATACCGGTTTTAAAAGTCCCTGCTGGGCGCCGGTTTTAATAGTTACTCATGGATGCCGGTTTTAAAAGTCCCTTCTGGGCGCCGGCTTTAAAATTCACTCATGGATACCGGTTTTCAAAGTCCCTTCTGGGCGCCGGCTTTAATTGTCACTCATGGATGCCGGTTTTAAAAGTCCCTGCTGGGCGCCGGTTTTAATAGTTACCCATGGATGCCGGCTTTAAAAGTCCCTTCTGGGCGCCGGCTTTAAAAGTCCCTTCTGGGCACCGGCTTTAAAAGTCCCTTCTGGGCGCCGGCTTTAATTGTCACTCATGGATACCGGTTTTAAAAGTCCCTGCTGGGCGCCGGTTTTAATAGTCACTCATGGATGCCGGTTTTAAAAGTCCCTTCTGGGCGCCGGCTTTAAAAGTCCCTTCTGGGCGCCGGCTTTAATTGTCACTCATGGATACCGGTTTTAAAAGTCCCTTCTGGGCGCCGGTTTTAATTGTCACTCATGGATACCGGTTTTAAAAGTCCCTGCTGGGCTCCGGTTTTAATAGTCACTCATGGATGCCGGCTTTAAAAGTCCTTACTGGGCGCCGGCTTTAATTGTCACTCATGGATACCGGTTTTAAAAGTCCCTTCTGGGCGCCGGTTTTAATTGTCACTCATGGATACCGGTTTTAAAAGTCCCTTCTGGGCGCCGTTTTTAATTGTCACTCATGGATACCGGTTTTAAAAGTCCCTGCTGGGCGCCGGTTTTAATAGTCACTCATGGATGCCGGCATTAAAAGTCCCTTCTGGGCGCCGGCTTTAAAAGTCCCTTTTGGGCGCCGGCTTTAATTGTCACTCATGGATACCAGTTTTAAAAGTCCCTTCTGGGCGCCGGTTTTAATTGTCACTCATGGATACCGGTTTTAAAAGTCCCTTCTGGGCGCCGGTTTTAATTGTCACTCATGGATACCGGTTTTAAAAGTCCCTGCTGGGCGCCGGTTTTAATAGTCACTCATGGATGCCGGCTTTAAAAGTCCCTTCTGGGCGCCGGCTTTAATTGTCACTCATGGATACCGGTTTTAAAAGTCCCTTCTGGGCGCCGGTTTTAATTGTCACTCATGGATACCGGTTTTAAAAGTCCCTTCTGGGCGCCGGTTTTAATTGTCACTCATGGATACCGGTTTTAAAAGTCCCTGCTGGGCGCCGGTTTTAATAGTCACTCATGGATGCCGGCATTAAAAGTCCCTTCTGGGCGCCGGCTTTAAAAGTCCCTTCTGGGCGCCGGCTTTAATTGTCACTCATGGATACCGGTTTTAAAAGTCCCTTCTGGGCGCCGGTTTTAATTGTCACTCATGGATACCGGTTTTAAAAATCCCTTCTGGGCGCCGGTTTTAATTGTCACTCATGGATACCGGTTTTAAAAGTCCCTGCTGGGCGCCGGTTTTAATAGTCACTCATGGATGCCGGTTTTAAAGGTCCCTTCTGGGCGCCGGCTTTAAAAGTCCCTTCTGGGCGCCGGCTTTAATTGTCACTCATGGATACCGGTTTTAAAAGTCCCTTCTGGGCGCCGGTTTTAATTGTCACTTATGGATACCGGTTTTAAAAGTCCCTTCTGGGCGCCGTTTTTAATTGTCACTCATGGATGCCGGTAAAAGTCTCTGCTGGGCGCCGGTTTTAAAAGTCACTCATGGATGCCGGTTTTAAAAGTCCCTGCTGGGCGCCGGCTTTAAAAGTCCCTTGTGGGCGCCGGTTTTAAAAGTCCCTTCTGGGCGCCGGCTTTAAAAGTCCCTTCTGGGCGCCGGCATTAAAAGTCCCTTCTGGGCGCCGGCATTAAAAGTCCCTTCTGGGCGCCGGCTTTAAAAGTCCCTTCTGGGCGCCGGCTTTAAAAGTCCCTTCTGGGCGCCGGCTTTAAAAGTCCCTTCTGGGCGCCGGCTTTAAAAGTCCCTTCTGGGCGCCGGCTTTAAAAGTCCCTTCTGGGCGCCGGCTTTAAAAGTCCCTTCTGGGCGCCGGCTTTAAAAGTCCCTTCTGGGCGCCGGCTTTAAAAGTCCCTTCTGGGCGCCGGCTTTAATTGTCACTCATGGATGCCGGTTTTAAAAGTCCCTGCTGGGCGCCGGTTTTAATAGTTACTCATGGATGCCGGTTTTAAAAGTCCCTTCTGGGCGCCGGCTTTAAAATTCACTCATGGATACCGGTTTTCAAAGTCCCTTCTGGGCGCCGGCTTTAATTGTCACTCATGGATGCCGGTTTTAAAAGTCCCTGCTGGGCGCCGGTTTTAATAGTTACCCATGGATGCCGGCTTTAAAAGTCCCTTCTGGGCGCCGGCTTTAAAAGTCCCTTCTGGGCACCGGCTTTAAAAGTCCCTTCTGGGCGCCGGTTTTAACTGTCACTCATGGATACCGGTTTTAAAAGTCCCTTCTGGGCGCCGGTTTTAATTGTCACTCATGGATGCCGGTTTTAAAAGTCCCTGCTGGGCGCCGGTTTTAATAGTCACTCATGGATGCCGGTTTTAAAAGTCCCTTCTGGGCGCCGGCTTTAAAAGTCCCTTCTGGGCGCCGGCTTTAATTGTCACTCATGGATACCGGTTTTAAAAGTCCCTTCTGGGCGCCGGTTTTAATTGTCACTCATGGATACCGGTTTTAAAAGTCCCTGCTGGGCTCCGGTTTTAATAGTCACTCATGGATGCCGGCATTAAAAGTCCCTTCTGGGCGCCGGCTTTAAAAGTCCCTTTTGGGCGCCGGCTTTAATTGTCACTCATGGATACCAGTTTTAAAAGTCCCTTCTGGGCGCCGGTTTTAATTGTCACTCATGGATACCGGTTTTAAAAGTCCCTTCTGGGCGCCGGTTTTAATTGTCACTCATGGATACCGGTTTTAAAAGTCCCTGCTGGGCGCCGGTTTTAATAGTCACTCATGGATGCCGGTTTTAAAGGTCCCTTCTGGGCGCCGGCTTTAAAAGTCCCTTCTGGGCGCCGGCTTTAATTGTCACTCATGGATACCAGTTTTAAAAGTCCCTTCTGGGCGCCGGTTTTAATTGTCACTCATGGATACCGGTTTTAAAAGTCCCTTCTGGGCGCCGGTTTTAATTGTCACTCATGGATACCGGTTTTAAAAGTCCCTTCTGGGCGCCGGTTTTAATTGTCACTCATGGATACCGTTAAAAGTCTCTGCTGGGCGCCGGTTTTAATAGTCACTCATGGATGCCGGCTTTAAAAGTCCCTTCTGGGCGCCGGCTTTAAAAGTCCCTTCTGGGCGCCGCCTTTAATTGTCACTCATGGATACCGGTTTTAAAAGTCCCTGCTGGGCGCCGGTTTTAATAGTCACTCATGGATGCCGGTTTTAAAAGTCCCTGCTGGGCGCCGGCTTTAAAAGTCCCTTGTGGGCGCCGGTTTTAAAAGTCCCTTCTGGGCGCCGGCTTTAAAAGTCCCTTCTGGGCGCCGGCATTAAAAGTCCCTTCTGGGCGCCGGCTTTAAAAGTCCCTTCTGGGCGCCGGCTTTAAAAGTCCCTTCTGGGCGCCGGCTTTAAAAGTCCCTTCTGGGCGCCGGCTTTAATTGTCACTCATGGATGCCGGTTTTAAAAGTCCCTGCTGGGCGCCGGTTTTAATAGTCACTCATGGATGCCGGTTTTAAAAGTCCCTTCTGGGCGCCGGCTTTAAAAGTCCCTTCTGGGCGCCGCCTTTAATTGTCACTCATGGATACCGGTTTTAAAAGTCCCTGCTGGGCGCCGGTTTTAATAGTCACTCATGGATGCCGGTTTTAAAAGTCCCTGCTGGGCGCCGGCTTTAAAAGTCCCCTGTGGGCGCCGGTTTTAAAAGTCCCTTCTGGGCGCCGGCATTAAAAGTCCCTTCTGGGCGCCGGCATTAAAAGTCCCTTCTGGGCGCCGGCTTTAAAAGTCCCTTCTGGGCGCCGGCTTTAAAAGTCCCTTCTGGGCGCCGGCTTTAAAAGTCCCTTCTGGGCGCCGGCTTTAAAAGTCCCTTCTGGGCGCCGGCTTTAAAAGTCCCTTCTGGGCGCCGGCTTTAAAAGTCCCTTCTGGGCGCCGGCTTTAAAAGTCCCTTCTGGGCGCCAGCTTTAAAAGTCCCTTCTGGGCGCCGGCTTTAAAAGTCCCTTCTGGGTGCCGGCTTTAAAAGTCCCTTCTGGGCGCCGGCTTTAAAATTCCCTTCTGGGCGAAGGCTTTAAAAGTCCATTCTGGGCGCCGGCTTTAATTGTCACTCATGGATACCGGTTTTAAAAGTCCCTTCTGGGCGCCGGTTTTAATAGTCACTCATGGATGCCGGCTTTAAAAGTCCCTTCTGGGCGCCGGCTTTAATTGTCACTCATGGATACCGGTTTTAAAAGTCCCTTCTGGGCGCCGGTTTTAATTGTCACTCATGGATACCGGTTTTAAAAGTCCCTTCTGGGCGCCGTTTTTAATTGTCACTCATGGATACCGGTTTTAAAAGTCCCTGCTGGGCGCCGGTTTTAATAGTCACTCATGGATGCCGGCATTAAAAGTCCCTTCTGGGCGCCGGCTTTAAAAGTCCCTTTTGGGCGCCGGCTTTAATTGTCACTCATGGATACCAGTTTTAAAAGTCCCTTCTGGGCGCCGGTTTTAATTGTCACTCATGGATACCGGTTTTAAAAGTCCCTTCTGGGCGCCGGTTTTAATTGTCACTCATGGATACCGGTTTTAAAAGTCCCTGCTGGGCGCCGGTTTTAATAGTCACTCATGGATGCCGGTTTTAAAGGTCCCTTCTGGGCGCCGGCTTTAAAAGTCCCTTCTGGGCGCCGGCTTTAATTGTCACTCATGGATACCAGTTTTAAAAGTCCCTTCTGGGCGCCGGTTTTAATTGTCACTCATGGATACCGGTTTTAAAAGTCCCTTCTGGGCGCCGGTTTTAATTGTCACTCATGGATACCGGTTTTAAAAGTCCCTTCTGGGCGCCGGTTTTAATTGTCACTCATGGATACCGTTAAAAGTCTCTGCTGGGCGCCGGTTTTAATAGTCACTCATGGATGCCGGCTTTAAAAGTCCCTTCTGGGCGCCGGCTTTAAAAGTCCCTTCTGGGCGCCGCCTTTAATTGTCACTCATGGATACCGGTTTTAAAAGTCCCTGCTGGGCGCCGGTTTTAATAGTCACTCATGGATGCCGGTTTTAAAAGTCCCTGCTGGGCGCCGGCTTTAAAAGTCCCTTGTGGGCGCCGGTTTTAAAAGTCCCTTCTGGGCGCCGGCTTTAAAAGTCCCTTCTGGGCGCCGGCATTAAAAGTCCCTTCTGGGCGCCGGCTTTAAAAGTCCCTTCTGGGCGCCGGCTTTAAAAGTCCCTTCTGGGCGCCGGCTTTAAAAGTCCCTTCTGGGCGCCGGCTTTAATTGTCACTCATGGATGCCGGTTTTAAAAGTCCCTGCTGGGCGCCGGTTTTAATAGTCACTCATGGATGCCGGTTTTAAAAGTCCCTTCTGGGCGCCGGCTTTAAAAGTCCCTTCTGGGCGCCGCCTTTAATTGTCACTCATGGATACCGGTTTTAAAAGTCCCTGCTGGGCGCCGGTTTTAATAGTCACTCATGGATGCCGGTTTTAAAAGTCCCTGCTGGGCGCCGGCTTTAAAAGTCCCCTGTGGGCGCCGGTTTTAAAAGTCCCTTCTGGGCGCCGGCATTAAAAGTCCCTTCTGGGCGCCGGCATTAAAAGTCCCTTCTGGGCGCCGGCTTTAAAAGTCCCTTCTGGGCGCCGGCTTTAAAAGTCCCTTCTGGGCGCCGGCTTTAAAAGTCCCTTCTGGGCGCCGGCTTTAAAAGTCCCTTCTGGGCGCCGGCTTTAAAAGTCCCTTCTGGGCGCCGGCTTTAAAAGTCCCTTCTGGGCGCCGGCTTTAAAAGTCCCTTCTGGGCGCCAGCTTTAAAAGTCCCTTCTGGGCGCCGGCTTTAAAAGTCCCTTCTGGGTGCCGGCTTTAAAAGTCCCTTCTGGGCGCCGGCTTTAAAATTCCCTTCTGGGCGAAGGCTTTAAAAGTCCATTCTGGGCGCCGGCTTTAATTGTCACTCATGGATACCGGTTTTAAAAGTCCCTTCTGGGCGCCGGTTTTAATAGTCACTCATGGATGCCGGCTTTAAAAGTCCCTTCTGGGCGCCGGCTTTAATTGTCACTCATGGATACCGGTTTTAAAAGTCCCTTCTGGGCGCCGGTTTTAATTGTCACTCATGGATACCGGTTTTAAAAGTCCCTTCTGGGCGCCGGTTTTAATTGTCACTCATGGATACCGGTTTTAAAAGTCCCTGCTGGGCGCCGGTTTTAATAGTCACTCATGGATGCCGGCATTAAAAGTCCCTTCTGGGCGCCGGCTTTAAAAGTCCCTTCTGGGCGCCGGCTTTAAAAGTCCCTTCTGGGCGCCGGCTTTAAAAGTCCCTTCTGGGCGCCGGCTTTAAAAGTCCCTTCTGGGCGCCGGCTTTAATTGTCACTCATGGATGCCGGTAAATGTCTCTGCTGAGCGCCGGTTTTAATAGTCACTCATGGATGCCGGCTTTAAAAGTCCCTTCTGGGCGCCGGCTTTAAAAGTCCCTTCTGGGCGCCGCCTTTAATTGTCACTCATGGATACCGGTTTTAAAAGTCCCTGCTGGGCGCCGGTTTTAATAGTCACTCATGGATGCCGGTTTTAAAAGTCCCTGCTGGGCGCCGGCTTTAAAAGTCCCTTGTGGGCGCCGGTTTTAAAAGTCCCTTCTGGGCGCCGGCTTTAAAAGTCCCTTCTGGGCGCCGGCATTAAAAGTCCCTTCTGGGCGCCGGCTTTAAAAGTCCCTTCTGGGCGCCGGCTTTAAAAGTCCCTTCTGGGCGCCGGCTTTAAAAGTCCCTTCTGGGCGCCGGCTTTAAAAGTCCCTTCTGGGCGCCGGCTTTAATTGTCACTCATGGATGCCGGTTTTAAAAGTCCCTGCTGGGCGCCGGTTTTAATAGTCACTCATGGATGCCGGTTTTAAAAGTCCCTTCTGGGCGCCGGCTTTAAAAGTCCCTTCTGGGCGCCGCCTTTAATTGTCACTCATGGATACCGGTTTTAAAAGTCCCTGCTGGGCGCCGGTTTTAATAGTCACTCATGGATGCCGGTTTTAAAAGTCCCTGCTGGGCGCCGGCTTTAAAAGTCCCCTGTGGGCGCCGGTTTTAAAAGTCCCTTCTGGGCGCCGGCATTAAAAGTCCCTTCTGGGCGCCGGCATTAAAAGTCCCTTCTGGGCGCCGGCTTTAAAAGTCCCTTCTGGGCGCCGGCTTTAAAAGTCCCTTCTGGGCGCCGGCTTTAAAAGTCCCTTCTGGGCGCCGGCTTTAAAAGTCCCTTCTGGGCGCCGGCTTTAAAAGTCCCTTCTGGGCGCCGGCTTTAAAAGTCCCTTCTGGGCGCCGGCTTTAAAAGTCCCTTCTGGGCGCCGGCTTTAAAAGTCCCTTCTGGGCGCCAGCTTTAAAAGTCCCTTCTGGGCGCCGGCTTTAAAAGTCCCTTCTGGGTGCCGGCTTTAAAAGTCCCTTCTGGGCGCCGGCTTTAAAATTCCCTTCTGGGCGAAGGCTTTAAAAGTCCATTCTGGGCGCCGGCTTTAATTGTCACTCATGGATACCGGTTTTAAAAGTCCCTTCTGGGCGCCGGTTTTAATAGTCACTCATGGATGCCGGCTTTAAAAGTCCCTTCTGGGCGCCGGCTTTAATTGTCACTCATGGATACCGGTTTTAAAAGTCCCTTCTGGGCGCCGGTTTTAATTGTCACTCATGGATACCGGTTTTAAAAGTCCCTTCTGGGCGCCGGTTTTAATTGTCACTCATGGATACCGGTTTTAAAAGTCCCTGCTGGGCGCCGGTTTTAATAGTCACTCATGGATGCCGGCATTAAAAGTCCCTTCTGGGCGCCGGCTTTAAAAGTCCCTTCTGGGCGCCGGCTTTAATTGTCACTCATGGATACCGGTTTTAAAAGTCCCTTCTGGGCGCCGGTTTTAATTGTCACTCATGGATACCGGTTTTAAAAATCCCTTCTGGGCGCCGGTTTTAATTGTCACTCATGGATACCGGTTTTAAAAGTCCCTGCTGGGCGCCGGTTTTAATAGTCACTCATGGATGCCGGTTTTAAAGGTCCCTTCTGGGCGCCGGCTTTAAAAGTCCCTTCTGGGCGCCGGCTTTAAAAGTCCCTTCTGGGCGCCGGCTTTAAAAGTCCCTTCTGGGCGCCGGCTTTAAAAGTCCCTTCTGGGCGCCGGCTTTAAAAGTCCCTTCTGGGCGCCGGCTTTAAAAGTCCCTTCTGGGCGCCGGCTTTAAAAGTCCCTTCTGGGCGCCGGCTTTAAAAGTCCCTTCTGGGCGCCGGCTTTAAAAGTCCCTTCTGGGCGCCGGCTTTAAAAGTCCCTTCTGGGCGCCGGCTTTAAAAGTCCCTTCTGGGCGCCGGCTTTAAAAGTCCCTTCTGGGCGCCGGCTTTAAAAGTCCCTTCTGGGCGCCGGCTTTAAAAGTCCTTACTGGGCGCCGGCTTTAATTGTCACTCATGGATACCGGTTTTAAAAGTCCCTTCTGGGCGCCGGTTTTAATTGTCACTCATGGATACCGGTTTTAAAAGTCCCTTCTGGGCGCCGTTTTTTATTGTCACTCATGGATACCGGTTTTAAAAGTCCCTGCTGGGCGCCGGTTTTAATAGTTACTCATGGATGCCGGTTTTAAAAGTCCCTTCTGGGCGCCGGCTTTAAAATTCACTCATGGATACCGGTTTTCAAAGTCCCTTCTGGGCGCCGGCTTTAATTGTCACTCATGGATGCCGGTTTTAAAAGTCCCTGCTGGGCGCCGGTTTTAATAGTTACCCATGGATGCCGGCTTTAAAAGTCCCTTCTGGGCGCCGGCTTTAAAAGTCCCTTCTGGGCACCGGCTTTAAAAGTCCCTTCTGGGCGCCGGCTTTAATTGTCACTCATGGATACCGGTTTTAAAAGTCCCTTCTGGGCGCCGGTTTTAATTGTCACTCATGGATACCGGTTTTAAAAGTCCCTTCTGGGCGCCGGTTTTAATTGTCACTCATGGATGCCGGTTTTAAAAGTCCCTGCTGGGCGCCGGCTTTAAAAGTCCCTTGTGGGCGCCGGTTTTAAAAGTCCCTTGTGGGCGCCGGTTTTAAAAGTCCCTTCTGGGCGCCAGCTTTAAAAGTCCCTTCTGGGCGCCGGCTTTAAAAGTCCCTTCTGAGCGCTGGCTTTAAAAGTCCCTTCTTGGGCGCCGGCTTTAAAAGTCCCTTCTGGGCGCCGGCTTTAAAAGTCCCTTCTGGGCGCCGGCTTTAAAAGTCCCTTCTGGGCGCCGGCTTTAAAATTCACTCATGGATACCGGTTTTAAGGCGCCGGCTTTAATTGTCACTCATGGATGCCGGTTTTAAAAGTCCCTGCTGGCCGCCGGTTTTAATAGTTACTCATGGATGCCGGCTTTAAAAGTCCCTTCTGGGCGCCGGCTTTAAAAGTCCCTTCTGGGCACCGGCTTTAAAAGTCCCTTCTGGGCGGCGGCTTGAATTGTCACTCATGGATACCGGTTTTAAAAGTCCGTTCTGGGCGCCGGTTTTAATTGTCACTCATGGATACCGGTTTTAAAAGTCCCTTCTGGGCGCCGTTTTTAATTGTCACTCATGGATGCCGGTAAAAGTCTCTGCTGGGCGCCGGTTTTAATAGTCACTCATGGATGCCGGTTTTAAAAGTCCCTGCTGGGCGCCGGCTTTAAAAGTCCCTTCTGGGCGCCGGCTTTAAAAGTCCCTTCTGGGCGCCGGTTTCAATAGTCACTCATGGATGCCGGTTTGAAAAGTCCCTTCTGGGCGCCGGTTTTAGTTGTCACTCATGGATGCCGGTTTTAATTGTCACTCATGGATGCCGGTTTTTAAAGTCCCTGCTGGGCGCCGGTTTTAATAGTCACTCATGGATGCCGGTTTTAAAAGTCCCTTGTGGGCGCCGGCTTTCAAAGTCACTCATGGATACCGGCTTTAACAGTCCCTTCTGGGCGCCGGCTTTAACAGTCCCTTCTGGGCGCCGGCTTTAAAGGTCCCTTCTGGGCGCCGGCTTTAAAGGTCCCTTCTGGGCGCCGGCTTTAAAAGTCCCTTCTGGGCGCCGGCTTTAATTGTCACTCATGGATACCGGTTTTAAAAGTCGCTTCTGGGCGCCGGCTTTAATTGTCACTCAAGGATACCGGTTTTAAAAGTCCCTTCTGGGCGCCGGTTTTAAAAGTACCTTCTGGGCGCCGGTTTTAATAGTCACTCATGGATGCCGGTTTTAAAAGTCCCTGCTGGGCGCCGGCTTTAAAAGTCCCTTGTGGGCGCCGGTTTTAAAAGTCCCTTCTGGGCGCCGGCTTTAAAAGTCCCTTCTGGGCGCCGACTTTAAAAGTCCCTTCTAGGCGCCGGCTTTAAAAGTCCCTTCTGGGCGCCGGCTTTAAAAGTCCCTTCTAGGCGCCGGCTTTAAAAGTCCCTTCTGGGCGCCGGTTTTAATTGTCACTCATGGATGCCGGTTTTAATTGTCACTCATGGATGCCGGTTTTTACAGTCCCTTCTGGGCGCCGGTTTTAAAAGTCCCTTCTGGGCGCCGGCATTAAAAGTCCCTTCTGGGCACCGGCTTTAAAAGTCCCTTCTGGGCGCCGGCTTTAATTGTCACTCATGGATGCCGGTTTTAAAAGTCCCTTCTGGGCGCCGGTTTTAATTGTCACTCATGGATACCGGTTTTAAAAGTCCCTGCTGTGCGCCGGTTTTAATAGTCACTCATGGATGCCGGTTTTAAAAGTCCCTTCTGGGCGCCGGCTTTAATTGTCACTCATGGATACCGGTTTTAAAAGTCCCTTCTGGGCGCCGGTTTTAATTGTCACTCATGGATACCGGTTTTAAAAGTCCCTGCTGGGCGCCGGTTTTAATAGTCACTCATGGATGCCGGTTTTAAAAGTCCCTTCTGGGCGAAGGCTTTAAAAGTCCATTCTGGGCGAAGGCTTTAAAAGTCCATTCTGGGCGCCGGCTTTAATTGTCACTCATGGATACCGGTTTTAAAAGTCCCTTCTGGGCGCCGGTTTTAATTGTCACTCATGGATGCCGGTTTTAAAAGTCCCTGCTGGGCGCCGGTTTTAATAGTCACTCATGGATGCCGGCTTTAAAAGTCCCTTCTGGGCGCCGGCTTTAATTGTCACTCATGGATACCGGTTTTAAAAGTCCCTTCTGGGCGCCGGTTTTAATTGTCACTCATGGATACCGGTTTTAAAAGTCCCTTCTGGGCGCCGGTTTTAATTGTCACTCATGGATACCGGTTTTAAAAGTCCCTGCTGGGCGCCGGTTTTAATAGTCACTCATGGATGCCGGCATTAAAAGTCCCTTCTGGGCGCCGGCTTTAAAAGTCCCTTCTGGGCGCCGGCTTTAATTGTCACTCATGGATACCGGTTTTAAAAGTCCCTTCTGGGCGCCGGTTTTAATTGTCACTCATGGATACCGGTTTTAAAAATCCCTTCTGGGCGCCGGTTTTAATTGTCACTCATGGATACCGGTTTTAAAAGTCCCTGCTGGGCGCCGGTTTTAATAGTCACTCATGGATGCCGGTTTTAAAGGTCCCTTCTGGGCGCCGGCTTTAAAAGTCCCTTCTGGGCGCCGGCTTTAATTGTCACTAATGGATACCGGTTTTAAAAGTCCCTTCTGGGCGCCGGTTTTAATTGTCACTCATGGATACCGGTTTTAAAAGTCCCTTCTGGGCGCCGTTTTTAATTGTCACTCATGGATGCCGGTAAAAGTCTCTTCTGGGCGCCGGTTTTAAAAGTCACTCATGGATGCCGGTTTTAAAAGTCCCTGCTGGGCGCCGGCTTTAAAAGTCCCTTGTGGGCGCCGGCTTTAAAAGTCCCTTGTGGGCGCCGGTTTTAAAAGTCCCTTCTGGGCGCCGGCATTAAAAGTCCCTTCTGGGCGCCGGCTTTAAAAGTCCCTTCTGGGCGCCGGCTTTAAAAGTCCCTTCTGGGCGCCGGCTTTAAAAGTCCCTTCTGGGCGCCGGCTTTAAAAGTCCCTTCTGGGCGCCGGCTTTAAAAGTCCCTTCTGGGCCCCGGCTTTAAAAGTCCCTTCTGGGCGCCGGCTTTAAAAGTCCCTTCTGGGCGCCGGCTTTAATAGTCACTCATGGATGCCGGCATTAAAAGTCCCTTCTGGGCGCCGGCTTTAATTGTCACTCATGGATACCGGTTTTAAAAGTCCCTTCTGGGCGCCGGTTTTAATTGTCACTCATGGATACCGGTTTTAAAAGTCCCTTCTGGGCGCCGTTTTTTATTGTCACTCATGGATACCGGTTTTAAAAGTCCCTGCTGGGCGCCGGTTTTAATAGTTACTCATGGATGCCGGTTTTAAAAGTCCCTTCTGGGCGCCGGCTTTAAAATTCACTCATGGATACCGGTTTTCAAAGTCCCTTCTGGGCGCCGGCTTTAATTGTCACTCATGGATGCCGGTTTTAAAAGTCCCTGCTGGGCGCCGGTTTTAATAGTTACCCATGGATGCCGGCTTTAAAAGTCCCTTCTGGGCGCCGGCTTTAAAAGTCCCTTCTGGGCACCGGCTTTAAAAGTCCCTTCTGGGCGCCGGCTTTAATTGTCACTCATGGATACCGGTTTTAAAAGTCCCTGCTGGGCGCCGGTTTTAATAGTCACTCATGGATGCCGGTTTTAAAAGTCCCTTCTGGGCGCCGGCTTTAAAAGTCCCTTCTGGGCGCCGGCTTTAATTGTCACTCATGGATACCGGTTTTAAAAGTCCCTTCTGGGCGCCGGTTTTAATTGTCACTCATGGATACCGGTTTTAAAAGTCCCTGCTGGGCTCCGGTTTTAATAGTCACTCATGGATGCCGGCTTTAAAAGTCCTTACTGGGCGCCGGCTTTAATTGTCACTCATGGATACCGGTTTTAAAAGTCCCTTCTGGGCGCCGGTTTTAATTGTCACTCATGGATACCGGTTTTAAAAGTCCCTTCTGGGCGCCGTTTTTAATTGTCACTCATGGATACCGGTTTTAAAAGTCCCTGCTGGGCGCCGGTTTTAATAGTCACTCATGGATGCCGGCATTAAAAGTCCCTTCTGGGCGCCGGCTTTAAAAGTCCCTTTTGGGCGCCGGCTTTAATTGTCACTCATGGATACCAGTTTTAAAAGTCCCTTCTGGGCGCCGGTTTTAATTGTCACTCATGGATACCGGTTTTAAAAGTCCCTTCTGGGCGCCGGTTTTAATTGTCACTCATGGATACCGGTTTTAAAAGTCCCTGCTGGGCGCCGGTTTTAATAGTCACTCATGGATGCCGGCTTTAAAAGTCCCTTCTGGGCGCCGGCTTTAATTGTCACTCATGGATACCGGTTTTAAAAGTCCCTTCTGGGCGCCGGTTTTAATTGTCACTCATGGATACCGGTTTTAAAAGTCCCTTCTGGGCGCCGGTTTTAATTGTCACTCATGGATACCGGTTTTAAAAGTCCCTGCTGGGCGCCGGTTTTAATAGTCACTCATGGATGCCGGCATTAAAAGTCCCTTCTGGGCGCCGGCTTTAAAAGTCCCTTCTGGGCGCCGGCTTTAATTGTCACTCATGGATACCGGTTTTAAAAGTCCCTTCTGGGCGCCGGTTTTAATTGTCACTCATGGATACCGGTTTTAAAAATCCCTTCTGGGCGCCGGTTTTAATTGTCACTCATGGATACCGGTTTTAAAAGTCCCTGCTGGGCGCCGGTTTTAATAGTCACTCATGGATGCCGGTTTTAAAGGTCCCTTCTGGGCGCCGGCTTTAAAAGTCCCTTCTGGGCGCCGGCTTTAATTGTCACTCATGGATACCGGTTTTAAAAGTCCCTTCTGGGCGCCGGTTTTAATTGTCACTTATGGATACCGGTTTTAAAAGTCCCTTCTGGGCGCCGTTTTTAATTGTCACTCATGGATGCCGGTAAAAGTCTCTGCTGGGCGCCGGTTTTAAAAGTCACTCATGGATGCCGGTTTTAAAAGTCCCTGCTGGGCGCCGGCTTTAAAAGTCCCTTGTGGGCGCCGGTTTTAAAAGTCCCTTCTGGGCGCCGGCTTTAAAAGTCCCTTCTGGGCGCCGGCATTAAAAGTCCCTTCTGGGCGCCGGCATTAAAAGTCCCTTCTGGGCGCCGGCTTTAAAAGTCCCTTCTGGGCGCCGGCTTTAAAAGTCCCTTCTGGGCGCCGGCTTTAAAAGTCCCTTCTGGGCGCCGGCTTTAAAAGTCCCTTCTGGGCGCCGGCTTTAAAAGTCCCTTCTGGGCGCCGGCTTTAAAAGTCCCTTCTGGGCGCCGGCTTTAAAAGTCCCTTCTGGGCGCCGGCTTTAAAAGTCCCTTCTGGGCGCCGGCTTTAATTGTCACTCATGGATGCCGGTTTTAAAAGTCCCTGCTGGGCGCCGGTTTTAATAGTTACTCATATATGCCGGTTTTAAAAGTCCCTTCTGGGCGCCGGCTTTAAAATTCACTCATGGATACCGGTTTTCAAAGTCCCTTCTGGGCGCCGGCTTTAATTGTCACTCATGGATGCCGGTTTTAAAAGTCCCTGCTGGGCGCCGGTTTTAATAGTTACCCATGGATGCCGGCTTTAAAAGTCCCTTCTGGGCGCCGGCTTTAAAAGTCCCTTCTGGGCACCGGCTTTAAAAGTCCCTTCTGGGCGCCGGTTTTAATTGTCACTCATGGATACCGGTTTTAAAAGTCCCTTCTGGGCGCCGGTTTTAATTGTCACTCATGGATGCCGGTTTTAAAAGTCCCTGCTGGGCGCCGGTTTTAATAGTCACTCATGGATGCCGGTTTTAAAAGTCCCTTCTGGGCGCCGGCTTTAAAAGTCCCTTCTGGGCGCCGGCTTTAATTGTCACTCATGGATACCGGTTTTAAAAGTCCCTTCTGGGCGCCGGTTTTAATTGTCACTCATGGATACCGGTTTTAAAAGTCCCTGCTGGGCTCCGGTTTTAATAGTCACTCATGGATGCCGGCTTTAAAAGTCCTTACTGGGCGCCGGCTTTAATTGTCACTCATGGATACCGGTTTTAAAAGTCCCTTCTGGGCGCCGGTTTTAATTGTCACTCATGGATACCGGTTTTAAAAGTCCCTTCTGGGCGCCGTTTTTAATTGTCACTCATGGATACCGGTTTTAAAAGTCCCTGCTGGGCGCCGGTTTTAATAGTCACTCATGGATGCCGGCATTAAAAGTCCCTTCTGGGCGCCGGCTTTAAAAGTCCCTTTTGGGCGCCGGCTTTAATTGTCACTCATGGATACCAGTTTTAAAAGTCCCTTCTGGGCGCCGGTTTTAATTGTCACTCATGGATACCGGTTTTAAAAGTCCCTTCTGGGCGCCGGTTTTAATTGTCACTCATGGATACCGGTTTTAAAAGTCCCTGCTGGGCGCCGGTTTTAATAGTCACTCATGGATGCCGGTTTTAAAGGTCCCTTCTGGGCGCCGGCTTTAAAAGTCCCTTCTGGGCGCCGGCTTTAATTGTCACTCATGGATACCAGTTTTAAAAGTCCCTTCTGGGCGCCGGTTTTAATTGTCACTCATGGATACCGGTTTTAAAAGTCCCTTCTGGGCGCCGGTTTTAATTGTCACTCATGGATACCGGTTTTAAAAGTCCCTTCTGGGCGCCGGTTTTAATTGTCACTCATGGATACCGGTTTTAAAAGTCCCTTCTGGGTGCCGGTTTTAATTGTCACTCATGGATGCCGGTAAAAGTCTCTGCTGGGCGCCGGTTTTAATAGTCACTCATGGATGCCGGCTTTAAAAGTCCCTTCTGGGCGCCGGCTTTAAAAGTCCCTTCTGGGCGCCGCCTTTAATTGTCACTCATGGATACCGGTTTTAAAAGTCCCTGCTGGGCGCCGGTTTTAATAGTCACTCATGGATGCCGGTTTTAAAAGTCCCTGCTGGGCGCCGGCTTTAAAAGTCCCTTGTGGGCGCCGGTTTTAAAAGTCCCTTCTGGGCGCCGGCTTTAAAAGTCCCTTCTGGGCGCCGGCATTAAAAGTCCCTTCTGGGCGCCGGCTTTAAAAGTCCCTTCTGGGCGCCGGCTTTAAAAGTCCCTTCTGGGCGCCGGCTTTAAAAGTCCCTTCTGGGCGCCGGCTTTAAAAGTCCCTTCTGGGCGCCGGCTTTAATTGTCACTCATGGATGCCGGTTTTAAAAGTCCCTGCTGGGCGCCGGTTTTAATAGTCACTCATGGATGCCGGTTTTAAAAGTCCCTTCTGGGCGCCGGCTTTAAAAGTCCCTTCTGGGCGCCGCCTTTAATTGTCACTCATGGATACCGGTTTTAAAAGTCCCTGCTGGGCGCCGGTTTTAATAGTCACTCATGGATGCCGGTTTTAAAAGTCCCTGCTGGGCGCCGGCTTTAAAAGTCCCCTGTGGGCGCCGGTTTTAAAAGTCCCTTCTGGGCGCCGGCATTAAAAGTCCCTTCTGGGCGCCGGCATTAAAAGTCCCTTCTGGGCGCCGGCTTTAAAAGTCCCTTCTGGGCGCCGGCTTTAAAAGTCCCTTCTGGGCGCCGGCTTTAAAAGTCCCTTCTGGGCGCCGGCTTTAAAAGTCCCTTCTGGGCGCCGGCTTTAAAAGTCCCTTCTGGGCGCCGGCTTTAAAAGTCCCTTCTGGGCGCCGGCTTTAAAAGTCCCTTCTGGGCGCCAGCTTTAAAAGTCCCTTCTGGGCGCCGGCTTTAAAAGTCCCTTCTGGGTGCCGGCTTTAAAAGTCCCTTCTGGGCGCCGGCTTTAAAATTCCCTTCTGGGCGAAGGCTTTAAAAGTCCATTCTGGGCGCCGGCTTTAATTGTCACTCATGGATACCGGTTTTAAAAGTCCCTTCTGGGCGCCGGTTTTAATAGTCACTCATGGATGCCGGCTTTAAAAGTCCCTTCTGGGCGCCGGCTTTAATTGTCACTCATGGATACCGGTTTTAAAAGTCCCTTCTGGGCGCCGGTTTTAATTGTCACTCATGGATACCGGTTTTAAAAGTCCCTTCTGGGCGCCGGTTTTAATTGTCACTCATGGATACCGGTTTTAAAAGTCCCTGCTGGGCGCCGGTTTTAATAGTCACTCATGGATGCCGGCATTAAAAGTCCCTTCTGGGCGCCGGCTTTAAAAGTCCCTTCTGGGCGCCGGCTTTAAAAGTCCCTTCTGGGCGCCGGCTTTAATTGTCACTCATGGATACCGGTTTTAAAAGTCCCTTCTGGGCGCCGGTTTTAATTGTCACTCATGGATACCGGTTTTAAAAATCCCTTCTGGGCGCCGGTTTTAATTGTCACTCATGGATGCCGGTTTTAAAAGTCCCTGCTGGGCGCCGGTTTTAATAGTTACTCATGGATGCCGGTTTTAAAAGTCCCTTCTGGGCGCCGGCTTTAAAATTCACTCATGGATACCGGTTTTCAAAGTCCCTTCTGGGCGCCGGCTTTAATTGTCACTCATGGATGCCGGTTTTAAAAGTCCCTGCTGGGCGCCGGTTTTAATAGTTACCCATGGATGCCGGCTTTAAAAGTCCCTTCTGGGCGCCGGCTTTAAAAGTCCCTTCTGGGCACCGGCTTTAAAAGTCCCTTCTGGGCGCCGGCTTTAATTGTCACTCATGGATACCGGTTTTAAAAGTCCCTTCTGGGCGCCGGTTTTAATTGTCACTCATGGATGCCGGTTTTAAAAGTCCCTGCTGGGCGCCGGTTTTAATAGTCACTCATGGATGCCGGTTTTAAAAGTCCCTTCTGGGCGCCGGCTTTAAAAGTCCCTTCTGGGCGCCGGCTTTAATTGTCACTCATGGATACCGGTTTTAAAAGTCCCTTCTGGGCGCCGGTTTTAATTGTCACTCATGGATACCGGTTTTAAAAGTCCCTGCTGGGCTCCGGTTTTAATTGTCACTCATGGATACCGGTTTTAAAAGTCCCTGCTGGGCGCCGGTTTTAATAGTCACTCATGGATGCCGGCATTAAAAGTCCCTTCTGGGCGCCGGCTTTAAAAGTCCCTTTTGGGCGCCGGCTTTAATTGTCACTCATGGATACCAGTTTTAAAAGTCCCTTCTGGGCGCCGGTTTTAATTGTCACTCATGGATACCGGTTTTAAAAGTCCCTTCTGGGCGCCGGTTTTAATTGTCACTCATGGATACCGGTTTTAAAAGTCCCTTCTGGGTGCCGGTTTTAATTGTCACTCATGGATGCCGGTAAAAGTCTCTGCTGGGCGCCGTTTTTAATAGTCACTCATGGATGCCGGCTTTAAAAGTCCCTGCTGGGCGCCGGTTTTAAAAGTCCCTTCTGGGCGCCGGCTTTAAAAGTCCCTTCTGGGCGCCGGCTTTAAAAGTCCCTTTTGGGCGCCGGCTTTAATTGTCACTCATGGATACCAGTTTTAAAAGTCCCTTCTGGGCGCCGGTTTTAATAGTCACTCATGGATGCCGGCATTAAAAGTCCCTTCTGGGCGCCGGCTTTAAAAGTCCCTTTTGGGCGCCGGCTTTAATTGTCACTCATGGATACCGGTTTTAAAAGTCCCTGCTGGGCGCCGGTTTTAATAGTCACTCATGGATGCCGGCTTTAAAAGTCCCTTCTGGGCGCCGGCTTTAAAAGTCCCTTCTGGGCGCCGGCTTTAATTGTCACTCATGGATACCAGTTTTAAAAGTCCCTTCTGGGCGCCGGTTTTAATTGTCACTCATGGATACCGGTTTTAAAAGTCCCTTCTGGGCGCCGGTTTTAATTGTCACTCATGGATACCGGTTTTAAAAGTCCCTGCTGGGCGCCGGTTTTAATAGTCACTCATGGATGCCGGCATTAAAAGTCCCTTCTGGGCGCCGGCTTTAAAAGTCCCTTCTGGGCGCCGGCTTTAATTGTCACTCATGGATGCCGGTAAAAGTCTCTGCTGGGCGCCGGTTTTAATAGTCACTCATGGATGCCGGTTTTAAAAGTCCCTGCTGGGCGCCGGCTTTAAAAGTCCCTGCTGGGCGCCGGCTTTAAAAGTCCCTGCTGGGCGCCGGCTTTAAAAGTCCCTTGTGGGCGCCGGTTTTAAAAGTCCCTTCTGGGCGCCGGCTTTAAAAGTCCCTTCTGGGCGCCGGCTTTAAAAGTCCCTTCTGGGCGCCGGCTTTAAAAGTCCCTTCTGGGCGCCGGCTTTAAAAGTCCCTTCTGGGCGCCGGCTTTAAAAGTCCCTTCTGGGCGCCGGCTTTAATTTTCACTCATGGATACCGGTTTTAAAAGTCCCTTCTGGGCGCCGGTTTTAATTGTCACTCATGGATGCCGGTTTTAAAAGTCCCTGTTGGGCGCCGGTTTTAATAGTCACTCATGGATGCCGGCTTTAAAAGTCCCTTCTGGGCGCCGGCTTTAAAAGTCCCTTCTGGGCGCCGGCTTTAATTGTCACTTATGGATACCGGTTTTAAAAGTCCCTTCTGGGCGCCGGTTTTAATTGTCACTCATGGATACCGGTTTTAAAAGTCCCTGCTGGGCGCCGGTTTTAATAGTCACTCATGGATGCCGGCATTAAAAGTCCCTTCTGGGCGCCGGCTTTAAAAGTCCCTTTTGGGCGCCGGCTTTAATTGTCACTCATGGATACCGGTTTTAAAAGTCCCTTCTGGGCGCCGGTTTTAATTGTCACTCATGGATACCGGTTTTAAAAGTCCCTTCTGGGCGCCGGTTTTAATTGTCACTCATGGATACCGGTTTTAAAAGTCCCTGCTGGGCGCCGGTTTTAATAGTCACTCATGGATGCCGGCTTTAAAAGTCCCTTCTGGGCGCCGGCTTTAAAAGTCCCTTCTGGGCGCCGGCTTTAATTGTCACTCATGGATACCGGTTTTAAAAGTCCCTTCTGGGCGCCGGTTTTAATTGTCACTCATGGATACCGGTTTTAAAAGTCCCTTCTGGGCGCCGGTTTTAATTGTCACTCATGGATGCCGGTTTTAAAAGTCCCTGCTGGGCGCCGGCTTTAAAAGTCCCTTGTGGGCGCCGGTTTTAAAAGTCCCTTGTGGGCGCCGGTTTTAAAAGTCCCTTCTGGGCGCCGGCTTTAAAAGTCCCTTCTGGGCGCCGGCTTTAAAAGTCCCTTCTGGGCGCCGGCTTTAAAAGTCCCTTCTGGGCGCCGGCTTTAAAAGTCCCTTCTGGGCGCCGGCTTTAAATGTCCCTTCTGGGCGCCGGCTTTAAAAGTCCCTTCTGGGCGCCGGCTTTAAAAGTCCCTTCTGGGCGCCGGTTTTAATTGTCACTCATGGATGCCGGTTTTAAAAGTCCCTGCTGGGCGCCAGTTTTAATAGTCACTCATGGATGCCGGCTTTAAAAGTCCCTTCTGGGCGCCGGCTTTAAAAGTCCCTTCTGGGCGCCGGCTTTAATTGTCACTCATGGATACCGGTTTTAAAAGTCCCTTCTGGGCGCCGGTTTTAATTGTCACTCATGGATACCGGTTTTAAAAGTCCCTGCTGGGCGCCGGTTTTAATAGTCACTCATGGATGCCGGCATTAAAAGTCCCTTCTGGGCGCCGGCTTTAAAAGTCCCTTCTGGGCGCCGGTTTTAATTGTCACTCATGGATACCGGTTTTAAAAGTCCCTTCTGGGCGCCGGTTTTAGTTGTCACTCATGGATACCGGTTTTAAAAGTCCCTGCTGGGCGCCGGTTTTAATAGTCACTCATGGATGCCGGTTTTAAAAGTCCCTGTTGGGCGCCGGTTTTAATAGTCACTCATGGATGCCGGCTTTAAAAGTCCCTTCTGGGCGCCGGCTTTAAAAGTCCCTTCTGGGCGCCGGCTTTAATTGTCACTCATGGATACCGGTTTTAAAAGTCCCTTCTGGGCGCCGGCTTTAATTGTCACTCATGGATACCGGTTTTAAAAGTCCCTTCTGGGCGCCGGCTTTAATTGTCACTCATGGATGCCGGTAAAAGTCTCTGCTGGGCGCCGGTTTTAATAGTCACTCATGGATGCCGGTTTTAAAAGTCCCTGCTGGGCGCCGGCTTTAAAAGTCCCTTGTGGGCGCCGGTTTTAAAAGTCCCTTCTGGGCGCCGGCTTTAAAAGTCCCTTCTGGGCGCCGGCTTTAAAAGTCCCTTCTGGGCGCCGGCTTTAAAAGTCCCTTCTGGGCGCCGGCTTTAAAAGTCCCTTCTGGGCGCCGGCTTTAAAAGTCCCTTCTGGGCGCCGGCTTTAAAAGTCCCTTCTGGGCGCCGGCTTTAAAAGTCCCTTCTGGGCGCCGGCTTTAAAAGTCCCTTCTGGGCGCCGGTTTTAATTGTCACTCATGGATGCCGGTTTTAAAAGTCCCTGCTGGGCGCCGGTTTTAATAGTCACTCATGGATGCCGGCTTTAAAAGTCCCTGCTGGGCGCCGGCTTTAAAAGTCCCTTCTGGGCGCCGGCTTTAATTGTCACTCATGGATACCGGTTTTAAAAGTCCCTTCTGGGCGCCGGTTTTAATTGTCACTCATGGATACCGGTTTTAAAAGTCCCTGCTGGGCGCCGGTTTTAATAGTCACTCATGGATGCCGGCATTAAAAGTCCCTTCTGGGCGCCGGCTTTAAAAGTCCCTTTTGGGCGCCGGCTTTAATTGTCACTCATGGATACCGGTTTTAAAAGTCCCTGCTGGGCGCCGGTTTTAATAGTCACTCATGGATGCCGGCATTAAAAGTCCCTTCTGGGCGCCGGCTTTAAAAGTCCCTTCTGGGCGCCGGCTTTAATTGTCACTCATGGATACCGGTTTTAAAAGTCCCTTCTGGGCGCCGGTTTTAATTGTCACTCATGGATACCGGTTTTAAAAATCCCTTCTGGGCGCCGGTTTTAATTGTCACTCATGGATACCGGTTTTAAAAGTCCCTGCTGGGCGCCGGTTTTAATAGTCACTCATGGATGCCGGTTTTAAAGGTCCCTTCTGGGCGCCGGCTTTAAAAGTCCCTTCTGGGCGCCGTTTTTAATTGTCACTCATGGATGCCGGTAAAAGTCTCTGCTGGGCGCCGGTTTTAAAAGTCACTCATGGATGCCGGTTTTAAAAGTCCCTGCTGGGCGCCGGCTTTAAAAGTCCCTTGTGGGCGCCGGTTTTAAAAGTCCCTTCTGGGCGCCGGCTTTAAAAGTCCCTTCTGGGCGCCGGCATTAAAAGTCCCTTCTGGGCGCCAGCTTTAAAAGTCCCTTCTGGGCGCCGGCATTAAAAAGTCCCTTCTGGGCGCCGGCTTTAAAAGTCCCTTCTGGGCGCCGGCTTTAAAAGTCCCTTCTGGGCGCCGGCATTAAAAGTCCCTTCTGGGCGCCGGCTTTAAAAGTCCCTTCTGGGCGCCGGCTTTAAAAGTCCCTTCTGGGCGCCGGCTTTAAAAGTCCCTTCTGGGCGCCGGCTTTAAAAGTCCCTTCTGGGCGCCGGCTTTAAAAGTCCCTTCTGGGCGCCGGCTTTAAAAGTCCCTTCTGGGCGCCGGCTTTAAAATTCACTCATGGATACCGGTTTTAAGGCGCCGGCTTTAATTGTCACTCATGGATGCCGGTTTTAAAAGTCCCTGCTGGCCGCCGGTTTTAATAGTTACTCATGGATGCCGGCTTTAAAAGTCCCTTCTGGGCGCCGGCTTTAAAAGTCCCTTCTGGGCACCGGCTTTAAAAGTCCCTTATGGGCGCCGGCTTTAATTGTCACTCATGGATGCCGGTTTTAAAAGTCCCTGCTGGGCGCCGGTTTTAATAGTCACTCATGGATGCCGGTTTTAAAAGTCCCTGCTGGGCGCCGGCTTTAAAAGTCCCTTGTGGGCGCCGGTTTTAAAAGTCCCTTCTGGGCGCCAGCTTTAAAAGTCCCTTCTGGGCGCCAGCTTTAAAAGTCCCTTCTGGGCGCCGGCTTTAAAAGTCCCTTCTGGGCGCCGGCTTTAAAAGTCCCTTCTGGGCGCCGGCTTTAAAAGTCCCTTCTGGGCGCCGGCTTTAAAAGTCCCTTCTGGGCGCCGGCTTTAAAAGTCCCTTCTGGGCGCCGGCTTTAAAAGTCCCTTCTGGGCGCCGGCTTTAATTTTCACTCATGGATACCGGTTTTAAAAGTCCCTTCTGGGCGCCGGTTTTAATTGTCACTCATGGATGCCGGTTTTAAAAGTCCCTGCTGGGCGCCGGTTTTAATAGTCACTCATGGATGCCGGCTTTAAAAGTCCCTTCTGGGCGCCGGCTTTAAAAGTCCCTTCTGGGCGCCGGCTTTAATTGTCACTCATGGATACCGGTTTTAAAAGTCCCTTCTGGGCGCCGGTTTTAATTGTCACTCATGGATACCGGTTTTAAAAGTCCCTGCTGGGCGCCGGTTTTAATAGTCACTCATGGATGCCGGCATTAAAAGTCCCTTCTGGGCGCCGGCTTTAAAAGTCCCTTTTGGGCGCCGGCTTTAATTGTCACTCATGGATACCGGTTTTAAAAGTCCCTTCTGGGCGCCGGTTTTAATTGTCACTCATGGATACCGGTTTTAAAAGTCCCTTCTGGGCGCCGGTTTTAATTGTCACTCATGGATACCGGTTTTAAAAGTCCCTGCTGGGCGCCGGTTTTAATAGTCACTCATGGATGCCGGCTTTAAAAGTCCCTTCTGGGCGCCGGCTTTAAAAGTCCCTTCTGGGCGCCGGCTTTAATTGTCACTCATGGATACCGGTTTTAAAAGTCCCTTCTGGGCGCCGGTTTTAATTGTCACTCATGGATACCGGTTTTAAAAGTCCCTGCTGGGCGCCGGTTTTAATAGTCACTCATGGATGCCGGCATTAAAAGTCCCTTCTGGGCGCCGGCTTTAAAAGTCCCTTCTGGGCGCCGGCTTTAATTGTCACTCATGGATGCCGGTAAATGTCTCTGCTGGGCGCCGGTTTTAATAGTCACTCATGGATGCCGGTTTTAAAAGTCCCTGCTGGGCGCCGGCTTTAAAAGTCCCTTGTGGGCGCCGGTTTTAAAAGTCCCTTCTGGGCGCCGGCTTTAAAAGTCCCTTCTGGGCGCCGGCTTTAAAAGTCCCTTCTGGGCGCCGGCTTTAAAAGTCCCTTCTGGGCGCCGGCTTTAATTTTCACTCATGGATACCGGTTTTAAAAGTCCCTTCTGGGCGCCGGTTTTAATTGTCACTCATGGATGCCGGTTTTAAAAGTCCCTGTTGGGCGCCGGTTTTAATAGTCACTCATGGATGCCGGCTTTAAAAGTCCCTTCTGGGCGCCGGCTTTAAAAGTCCCTTCTGGGCGCCGGCTTTAATTGTCACTCATGGATACCGGTTTTAAAAGTCCCTTCTGGGCGCCGGCTTTAATTGTCACTCATGGATACCGGTTTTAAAAGTCCCTTCTGGGCGCCGGTTTTAATTGTCACTCATGGATACCGGTTTTAAAAGTCCCTGCTGGGCGCCGGTTTTAATAGTCACTCATGGATGCCGGCTTTAAAAGTCCCTTCTGGGCGCCGGCTTTAAAAGTCCCTTCTGGGCGCCGGCTTTAATTGTCACTCATGGATACCGGTTTTAAAAGTCCCTGCTGGGCGCCGGTTTTAATAGTCACTCATGGATGCCGGCATTAAAAGTCCCTTCTGGGCGCCGGCTTTAAAAGTCCCTTCTGGGCGCCGGCTTTAATTGTCACTCATGGATGCCGGTAAAAGTCTCTGCTGGGCGCCGGTTTTAAAAGTCACTCATGGATGCCGGTTTTAAAAGTCCCTACTGGGCGCCGGCTTTAAAAGTCCCTTGTGGGCGCCGGTTTTAAAAGTCCCTTCTGGGCGCCGGCTTTAAAAGTCCCTTCTGGGCGCCGGCTTTAAAAGTCCCTTCTGGGCGCCGGCTTTAAAAGTCCCTTCTGGGCGCCGGCTTTAAAAGTCCCTTCTGGGCGCCGGCTTTAAAAGTCCCTTCTGGGCGCCGGTTTTAATTGTCACTCATGGATGCCGGTTTTAAAAGTCCCTTCTGGGCGCCGGTTTTAATAGTCACTCATGGATACCGGCTTTAAAAGTCCCTTCTGGGCGCCGGCTTTAAAAGTCCCTTCTGGGCGCCGGCTTTAATTGTCACTCATGGATACCGGTTTTAAAAGTCCCTTCTGGGCGCCGGTTTTAATTGTCACTCATGGATACCGGTTTTAAAAGTCCCTGCTGGGCGCCGGTTTTAATAGTCACTCATGGATGCCGGCATTAAAAGTCCCTTCTGGGCGCCGGCTTTAAAAGTCCCTTTTGGGCGCCGGCTTTAATTGTCACTCATGGATACCGGTTTTAAAAGTCCCTTCTGGGCGCCGGTTTTAATTGTCACTCATGGATACCGGTTTTAAAAGTCCCTTCTGGGCGCCGGTTTTAATTGTCACTCATGGATACCGGTTTTAAAAGTCCCTGCTGGGCGCCGGTTTTAATAGTCACTCATGGATGCCGGCTTTAAAAGTCCCTTCTGGGCGCCGGCTTTAAAAGTCCCTTCTGGGCTCCGGCTTTAATTGTCACTCATGGATACCGGTTTTAAATGTCCCTTCTGGGCGCCGGTTTTAATTGTCACTCATGGATACCGGTTTTAAAAGTCCCTTCTGGGCGCCGGTTTTAATTGTCACTCATGGATACCGGTTTTAAAAGTCCCTGCTGGGCGCCGGTTTAATAATAGTCACTCATGGATGCCGGCATTAAAAGTCCCTTCTGGGCGCCGGCTTTAAAAGTCCCTTTTGGGCGCCGGCTTTAATTGTCACTCATGGATACCGGTTTTAAAAGTCCCTTCTGGGCGCCGGTTTTAATTGTCACTCATGGATACCGGTTTTAAAAGTCCCTGCTGGGCGCCGGTTTTAATAGTCACTCATGGATGCCGGCTTTAAAAGTCCCTTCTGGGCGCCGGCTTTAATTGTCACTCATGGATACCGGTTTTAAAAGTCCCTTCTGGGCGCCGGTTTTAATTGTCACTCATGGATACCGGTTTTAAAAGTCCCTTCTGGGCGCCGGTTTTAATTGTCACTCATGGATACCGGTTTTAAAAGTCCCTGCTGGGCGCCGGTTTTAATAGTCACTCATGGATGCCGGCATTAAAAGTCCCTTCTGGGCGCCGGCTTTAATTGTCACTCATGGATGCCGGTAAAAGTCTCTGCTGGGCGCCGGTTTTAATAGTCACTCATGGATGCCGGTTTTAAAAGTCCCTGCTGGGCGCCGGCTTTAAAAGTCCCTTGTGGGCGCCGGTTTTAAAAGTCCCTTCTGGGCGCCGGCTTTAAAAGTCCCTTCTGGGCGCCGGCTTTAAAAGTCCCTTCTGGGCGCCGGCTTTAAAAGTCCCTTCTGGGCGCCGGCTTTAAAAGTCCCTTCTGGGCGCCGGCATTAAAAGTCCCTTCTGGGCGCCGGCTTTAAAAGTCCCTTCTGGGCGCCGGTTTTAATTGTCACTCATGGATGCCGGTTTTAAAAGTCCCTGCTGGGCGCCGGTTTTAATAGTCACTCATGGATGCCGGCTTTAAAAGTCCCTTCTGGGCGCCGGCTTTAAAAGTCCCTTCTGGGCGCCGGCTTTAATTGTCACTCATGGATACCGGTTTTAAAAGTCCCTTCTGGGCGCCGGTTTTAATTGTCACTTATGGATACCGGTTTTAAAAGTCCCTGCTGGGCGCCGGTTTTAATAGTCACTCATGGATGCCGGCATTAAAAGTCCTTTCTGGGCGCCGGCTTTAAAAGTCCCTTTTGGGCGCCGGCTTTAATTGTCACTCATGGATACCGGTTTTAAAAGTCCCTTCTGGGCGCCGGTTTTAATTGTCACTCATGGATACCGGTTTTAAAAGTCCCTTCTGGGCGCCGGTTTTAATTGTCACTCATGGATACCTGTTTTAAAAGTCCCTGCTGGGCGCCGGTTTTAATAGTCACTCATGGATGCTGGCATTAAAAGTCCCTTCTGGGCGCCGGCTTTAAAAGTCCCTTCTGGGCGCCGGCTTTAATTGTCACTCATGGATACCGGTTTTAAAAGTCCCTTCTGGGCGCCGGTTTTAATTGTCACTCATGGATACCGGTTTTAAAAATCCCTTCTGGGCGCCGGTTTTAATTGTCACTCATGGATACCGGTTTTAAAAGTCCCTGCTGGGCGCCGGTTTTAATAGTCACTCATGGATGCCGGTTTTAAAGGTCCCTTCTGGGCGCCGGCTTTAAAAGTCCCTTCTGGGCGCCGTTTTTAATTGTCACTCATGGATGCCGGTAAAAGTCTCTGCTGGGCGCCGGTTTTAAAAGTCACTCATGGATGCCGGTTTTAAAAGTCCCTGCTGGGCGCCGGCTTTAAAAGTCCCTTCTGGGCGCCGGCTTTAAAAGTCCCTTCTGGGCGCCGGCATTAAAAGTCCCTTCTGGGTGCCGGCATTAAAAAGTCCCTTCTGGGCGCCGGCATTAAAAAGTCCCTTCTGGGCGCCGGCTTTAAAAGTCCCTTCTGGGCGCCGGCATTAAAAGTCCCTTCTGGGCGCCGGCTTTAAAAGTCCCTTCTGGGCGCCGGCTTTAAAAGTCCCTTCTGGGCGCCGGCTTTAAAAGTCCCTTCTGGGCGCCGGCTTTAAAAGCCCCTTCTGGGCGCCGGCTTTAAAAGTCCCTTCTGGGCGCCGGCTTTAAAAGTCCCTTCTGGGCGCCGGCTTTAAAAGTCCCTTCTGGGCGCCGGCTTTAAAAGTCCCTTCTGGGCGCCGGCTTTAAAAGTCCCTTCTGGGCGCCGGCTTTAAAATTCACTCATGGATACCGGTTTTAAGGCGCCGGCTTTAATTGTCACTCATGGATGCCGGTTTTAAAAGTCCCTGCTGGCCGCCGGTTTTAATAGTTACTCATGGATGCCGGCTTTAAAAGTCCCTTCTGGGCGCCGGCTTTAAAAGTCCCTTCTGGGCGCCGGCTTTAAAAGTCCCTTCTGGGCACCGGCTTTAAAAGTCCCTTATGGGCGCCGGCTTTAATTGTCACTCATGGATGCCGGTTTTAAAAGTCCCTGCTGGGCGCCGGTTTTAATAGTCACTCATGGATGCCGGTTTTAAAAGTCCCTGCTGGGCGCCGGCTTTAAAAGTCCCTTGTGGGCGCCGGTTTTAAAAGTCCCTTCTGGGCGCCAGCTTTAAAAGTCCCTTCTGGGCGCCAGCTTTAAAAGTCCCTTCTGGGCGCCGGCTTTAAAAGTCCCTTCTGGGCGCCGGCTTTAAAAGTCCCTTCTGGGCGCCGGCTTTAAAAGTCCCTTCTGGGCGCCGGCTTTAAAAGTCCCTTCTGGGCGCCGGCTTTAAAAGTCCCTTCTGGGCGCCGGCTTTAAAAGTCCCTTCTGGGCGCCGGCTTTAAAAGTCCCTTCTGGGCGCCGGCTTTAATTTTCACTCATGGATACCGGTTTTAAAAGTCCCTTCTGGGCGCCGGTTTTAATTGTCACTCATGGATGCCGGTTTTAAAAGTCCCTGCTGGGCGCCGGTTTTAATAGTCACTCATGGATGCCGGCTTTAAAAGTCCCTTCTGGGCGCCGGCTTTAAAAGTCCCTTCTGGGCGCCGGCTTTAATTGTCACTCATGGATACCGGTTTTAAAAGTCCCTTCTGGGCGCCGGTTTTAATTGTCACTCATGGATACCGGTTTTAAAAGTCCCTGCTGGGCGCCGGTTTTAATAGTCACTCATGGATGCCGGCATTAAAAGTCCCTTCTGGGCGCCGGCTTTAAAAGTCCCTTTTGGGCGCCGGCTTTAATTGTCACTCATGGATACCGGTTTTAAAAGTCCCTTCTGGGCGCCGGTTTTAATTGTCACTCATGGATACCGGTTTTAAAAGTCCCTTCTGGGCGCCGGTTTTAATTGTCACTCATGGATACCGGTTTTAAAAGTCCCTGCTGGGCGCCGGTTTTAATAGTCACTCATGGATGCCGGCTTTAAAAGTCCCTTCTGGGCGCCGGCTTTAAAAGTCCCTTCTGGGCGCCGGCTTTAATTGTCACTCATGGATACCGGTTTTAAAAGTCCCTTCTGGGCGCCGGTTTTAATTGTCACTTATGGATACCGGTTTTAAAAGTCCCTGCTGGGCGCCGGTTTTAATAGTCACTCATGGATGCCGGCATTAAAAGTCCCTTCTGGGCGCCGGCTTTAAAAGTCCCTTCTGGGCGCCGGCTTTAATTGTCACTCATGGATGCCGGTAAAAGTCTCTGCTGGGCGCCGGTTTTAATAGTCACTCATGGATGCCGGTTTTAAAAGTCCCTGCTGGGCGCCGGTTTTAATAGTCACTCATGGATGCCGGCATTAAAAGTCCCTTCTGGGCGCCGGCTTTAAAAGTCCCTTCTGGGCGCCGGCTTTAATTGTCACTCATGGATGCCGGTAAAAGTCTCTGCTGGGCGCCGGTTTTAATAGTCACTCATGGATGCCGGTTTTAAAAGTCCCTACTGGGCGCCGGCTTTAAAAGTCCCTTGTGGGCGCCGGTTTTAAAAGTCCCTTCTGGGCGCCGGCTTTAAAAGTCCCTTCTGGGCGCCGGCTTTAAAAGTCCCTTCTGGGCGCCGGCTTTAAAAGTCCCTTCTGGGCGCCGGCTTTAAAAGTCCCTTCTGGGCGCCGGCTTTAAAAGTCCCTTCTGGGCGCCGGTTTTAATTGTCACTCATGGATGCCGGTTTTAAAAGTCCCTGCTGGGCGCCGGTTTTAATAGTCACTCATGGATGCCGGCTTTAAAAGTCCCTTCTGGGCGCCGGCTTTAAAAGTCCCTTCTGGGCGCCGGCTTTAATTGTCACTCATGGATACCGGTTTTAAAAGTCCCTTCTGGGCGCCGGTTTTAATTGTCACTCATGGATACCGGTTTTAAAAGTCCCTGCTGGGCGCCGGTTTTAATAGTCACTCATGGATGCCGGCATTAAAAGTCCCTTCTGGGCGCCGGCTTTAAAAGTCCCTTTTGGGCGCCGGCTTTAATTGTCACTCATGGATACCGGTTTTAAAAGTCCCTTCTGGGCGCCGGTTTTAATTGTCACTCATGGATACCGGTTTTAAAAGTCCCTTCTGGGCGCCGGTTTTAATTGTCACTCATGGATACCGGTTTTAAAAGTCCCTGCTGGGCGCCGGTTTTAATAGTCACTCATGGATGCCGGCTTTAAAAGTCCCTTCTGGGCGCCGGCTTTAAAAGTCCCTTCTGGGCTCCGGCTTTAATTGTCACTCATGGATACCGGTTTTAAATGTCCCTTCTGGGCGCCGGTTTTAATTGTCACTCATGGATACCGGTTTTAAAAGTCCCTTCTGGGCGCCGGTTTTAATTGTCACTCATGGATACCGGTTTTAAAAGTCCCTGCTGGGCGCCGGTTTAATAATAGTCACTCATGGATGCCGGCATTAAAAGTCCCTTCTGGGCGCCGGCTTTAAAAGTCCCTTTTGGGCGCCGGCTTTAATTGTCACTCATGGATACCGGTTTTAAAAGTCCCTTCTGGGCGCCGGTTTTAATTGTCACTCATGGATACCGGTTTTAAAAGTCCCTGCTGGGCGCCGGTTTTAATAGTCACTCATGGATGCCGGCTTTAAAAGTCCCTTCTGGGCGCCGGCTTTAATTGTCACTCATGGATACCGGTTTTAAAAGTCCCTTCTGGGCGCCGGTTTTAATTGTCACTCATGGATACCGGTTTTAAAAGTCCCTTCTGGGCGCCGGTTTTAATTGTCACTCATGGATACCGGTTTTAAAAGTCCCTGCTGGGCGCCGGTTTTAATAGTCACTCATGGATGCCGGCATTAAAAGTCCCTTCTGGGCGCCGGCTTTAATTGTCACTCATGGATGCCGGTAAAAGTCTCTGCTGGGCGCCGGTTTTAATAGTCACTCATGGATGCCGGTTTTAAAAGTCCCTGCTGGGCGCCGGCTTTAAAAGTCCCTTCTGGGCGCCGGCTTTAAAAGTCCCTTCTGGGCGCCGGCTTTAAAAGTCCCTTCTGGGCGCCGGCTTTAAAAGTCCCTTCTGGGCGCCGGCTTTAAAAGTCCCTTCTGGGCGCCGGCATTAAAAGTCCCTTCTGGGCGCCGGCTTTAAAAGTCCCTTCTGGGCGCCGGTTTTAATTGTCACTCATGGATGCCGGTTTTAAAAGTCCCTGCTGGGCGCCGGTTTTAATAGTCACTCATGGATGCCGGCTTTAAAAGTCCCTTCTGGGCGCCGGCTTTAAAAGTCCCTTCTGGGCGCCGGCTTTAATTGTCACTCATGGATACCGGTTTTAAAAGTCCCTTCTGGGCGCCGGTTTTAATTGTCACTCATGGATACCGGTTTTAAAAGTCCCTGCTGGGCGCCGGTTTTAATAGTCACTCATGGATGCCGGCATTAAAAGTCCTTTCTGGGCGCCGGCTTTAAAAGTCCCTTTTGGGCGCCGGCTTTAATTGTCACTCATGGATACCGGTTTTAAAAGTCCCTTCTGGGCGCCGGTTTTAATTGTCACTCATGGATACCTGTTTTAAAAGTCCCTGCTGGGCGCCGGTTTTAATAGTCACTCATGGATGCCGGCTTTAAAAGTCCCTTCTGGGCGCCGGCTTTAAAAGTCCCTTCTGGGCGCCGGCTTTAATTGTCACTCATGGATACCGGTTTTAAAAGTCCCTTCTGGGCGCCGGTTTTAATTGTCACTCATGGATACCGGTTTTAAAAGTCCCTTCTGGGCGCCGGTTTTAATTGTCACTCATGGATACCGGTTTTAAAAGTCCCTGCTGGGCGCCGGTTTTAATAGTCACTCATGGATGCTGGCATTAAAAGTCCCTTCTGGGCGCCGGCTTTAAAAGTCCCTTCTGGGCGCCGGCTTTAATTGTCACTCATGGATACCGGTTTTAAAAGTCCCTTCTGGGCGCCGGTTTTAATTGTCACTCATGGATACCGGTTTTAAAAATCCCTTCTGGGCGCCGGTTTTAATTGTCACTCATGGATACCGGTTTTAAAAGTCCCTGCTGGGCGCCGGTTTTAATAGTCACTCATGGATGCCGGTTTTAAAGGTCCCTTCTGGGCGCCGGCTTTAAAAGTCCCTTCTGGGCGCCGTTTTTAATTGTCACTCATGGATGCCGGTAAAAGTCTCTGCTGGGCGCCGGTTTTAAAAGTCACTCATGGATGCCGGTTTTAAAAGTCCCTGCTGGGCGCCGGCTTTAAAAGTCCCTTGTGGGCGCCGGTTTTAAAAGTCCCTTCTGGGCGCCGGCTTTAAAAGTCCCTTCTGGGCGCCGGCATTAAAAGTCCCTTCTGGGCGCCGGCTTTAAAAGTCCCTTCTGGGCGCCGGCTTTAAAAGTCCCTTCTGGGCGCCGGCATTAAAAAGTCCCTTCTGGGCGCCGGCTTTAAAAGTCCCTTCTGGGCGCCGGCATTAAAAGTCCCTTCTGGGCGCCGGCTTTAAAAGTCCCTTCTGGGCGCCGGCTTTAAAAGTCCCTTCTGGGCGCCGGCTTTAAAAGTCCCTTCTGGGCGCCGGCTTTAAAAGTCCCTTCTGGGCGCCGGCTTTAAAAGTCCCTTCTGGGCGCCGGCTTTAAAAGTCCCTTCTGGGCGCCGGCTTTAAAAGTCCCTTCTGGGCGCCGGCTTTAAAAGTCCCTTCTGGGCGCCGGCTTTAAAATTCACTCATGGATACCGGTTTTAAGGCGCCGGCTTTAATTGTCACTCATGGATGCCGGTTTTAAAAGTCCCTGCTGGCCGCCGGTTTTAATAGTTACTCATGGATGCCGGCTTTAAAAGTCCCTTCTGGGCGCCGGCTTTAAAAGTCCCTTCTGGGCACCGGCTTTAAAAGTCCCTTATGGGCGCCGGCTTTAATTGTCACTCATGGATGCCGGTTTTAAAAGTCCCTGCTGGGCGCCGGTTTTAATAGTCACTCATGGATGCCGGTTTTAAAAGTCCCTGCTGGGCGCCGGCTTTAAAAGTCCCTTGTGGGCGCCGGTTTTAAAAGTCCCTTCTGGGCGCCAGCTTTAAAAGTCCCTTCTGGGCGCCAGCTTTAAAAGTCCCTTCTGGGCGCCGGCTTTAAAAGTCCCTTCTGGGCGCCGGCTTTAAAAGTCCCTTCTGGGCGCCGGCTTTAAAAGTCCCTTCTGGGCGCCGGCTTTAAAAGTCCCTTCTGGGCGCCGGCTTTAAAAGTCCCTTCTGGGCGCCGGCTTTAATTTTCACTCATGGATACCGGTTTTAAAAGTCCCTTCTGGGCGCCGGTTTTAATTGTCACTCATGGATGCCGGTTTTAAAAGTCCCTGCTGGGCGCCGGTTTTAATAGTCACTCATGGATGCCGGCTTTAAAAGTCCCTTCTGGGCGCCGGCTTTAAAAGTCCCTTCTGGGCGCCGGCTTTAATTGTCACTCATGGATACCGGTTTTAAAAGTCCCTTCTGGGCGCCGGTTTTAATTGTCACTCATGGATACCGGTTTTAAAAGTCCCTGCTGGGCGCCGGTTTTAATAGTCACTCATGGATGCCGGCATTAAAAGTCCCTTCTGGGCGCCGGCTTTAAAAGTCCCTTTTGGGCGCCGGCTTTAATTGTCACTCATGGATACCGGTTTTAAAAGTCCCTTCTGGGCGCCGGTTTTAATTGTCACTCATGGATACCGGTTTTAAAAGTCCCTGCTGGGCGCCGGTTTTAATAGTCACTCATGGATGCCGGCTTTAAAAGTCCCTTCTGGGCGCCGGCTTTAAAAGTCCCTTCTGGGCGCCGGCTTTAATTGTCACTCATGGATACCGGTTTTAAAAGTCCCTTCTGGGCGCCGGTTTTAATTGTCACTCATGGATACCGGTTTTAAAAGTCCCTGCTGGGCGCCGGTTTTAATAGTCAATCATGGATGCCGGCATTAAAAATCCCTTCTGGGCGCCGGCTTTAAAAGTCCCTTCTGGGCGCCGGCTTTAATTGTCACTCATGGATGCCGGTAAAAGTCTCTGCTGGGCGCCGGTTTTAATAGTCACTCATGGATGCCGGTTTTAAAAGTCCCTGCTGGGCGCCGGTTTTAATAGTCACTCATGGATGCCGGCATTAAAAGTCCCTTCTGGGCGCCGGCTTTAAAAGTCCCTTCTGGGCGCCGGCTTTAATTGTCACTCATGGATGCCGGTAAAAGTCTCTGCTGGGCGCCGGTTTTAATAGTCACTCATGGATGCCGGTTTTAAAAGTCCCTACTGGGCGCCGGCTTTAAAAGTCCCTTGTGGGCGCCGGTTTTAAAAGTCCCTTTTGGGCGCCGGCTTTAAAAGTCCCTTCTGGGCGCCGGCTTTAAAAGTCCCTTCTGGGCGCCGGCTTTAAAAGTCCCTTCTGGGCGCCGGCTTTAAAAGTCCCTTCTGGGCGCCGGCTTTAAAAGTCCCTTCTGGGCGCCGGCTTTAAAAGTCCCTTCTGGGCGCCGGTTTTAATTGTCACTCATGGATGCCGGTTTTAAAAGTCCCTGCTGGGCGCCGGTTTTAATAGTCACTCATGGATGCCGGCTTTAAAAGTCCCTTCTGGGCGCCGGCTTTAAAAGTCCCTTCTGGGCGCCGGCTTTAATTGTCACTCATGGATACCGGTTTTAAAAGTCCCTTCTGGGCGCCGGTTTTAATTGTCACTCATGGATACCGGTTTTAAAAGTCCCTGCTGGGCGCCGGTTTTAATAGTCACTCATGGATGCCGGCATTAAAAGTCCCTTCTGGGCGCCGGCTTTAAAAGTCCCTTTTGGGCGCCGGCTTTAATTGTCACTCATTGATACCGGTTTTAAAAGTCCCTTCTGGGCGCCGGTTTTAATTGTCACTCATGGATACCGGCATTAAAAGTCCCTTCTGGGCGCCGGCTTTAAAAGTCCCTTCTGGGCGCCGGCTTTAATTGTCACTCATGGATGCCGGTAAAAGTCTCTGCTGGGCGCCGGTTTTAATAGTCACTCATGGATGCCGGTTTTAAAAGTCCCTACTGGGCGCCGGCTTTAAAAGTCCCTTGTGGGCGCCGGTTTTAAAAGTCCCTTCTGGGCGCCGGCTTTAAAAGTCCCTTCTGGGCGCCGGCTTTAAAAGTCCCTTCTGGGCGCCGGCTTTAAAAGTCCCTTCTGGGCGCCGGCTTTAAAAGTCCCTTCTGGGCGCCGGCTTTAAAAGTCCCTTCTGGGCGCCGGCTTTAAAAGTCCCTTCTGGGCGCCGGTTTTAATTGTCACTCATGGATGCCGGTTTTAAAAGTCCCTGCTGGGCGCCGGTTTTAATAGTCACTCATGGATGCCGGCTTTAAAAGTCCCTTCTGGGCGCCGGCTTTAAAAGTCCCTTCTGGGCGCCGGCTTTAATTGTCACTCATGGATACCGGTTTTAAAAGTCCCTTCTGGGCGCCGGTTTTAATTGTCACTCATGGATACCGGTTTTAAAAGTCCCTGCTGGGCGCCGGTTTTAATAGTCAATCATGGATGCCGGCATTAAAAATCCCTTCTGGGCGCCGGCTTTAAAAGTCCCTTCTGGGCGCCGGCTTTAATTGTCACTCATGGATGCCGGTAAAAGTCTCTGCTGGGCGCCGGTTTTAATAGTCACTCATGGATGCCGGTTTTAAAAGTCCCTGCTGGGCGCCGGTTTTAATAGTCACTCATGGATGCCGGCATTAAAAGTCCCTTCTGGGCGCCGGCTTTAAAAGTCCCTTCTGGGCGCCGGCTTTAATTGTCACTCATGGATGCCGGTAAAAGTCTCTGCTGGGCGCCGGTTTTAATAGTCACTCATGGATGCCGGTTTTAAAAGTCCCTACTGGGCGCCGGCTTTAAAAGTCCCTTGTGGGCGCCGGTTTTAAAAGTCCCTTTTGGGCGCCGGCTTTAAAAGTCCCTTCTGGGCGCCGGCTTTAAAAGTCCCTTCTGGGCGCCGGCTTTAAAAGTCCCTTCTGGGCGCCGGCTTTAAAAGTCCCTTCTGGGCGCCGGCTTTAAAAGTCCCTTCTGGGCGCCGGCTTTAAAAGTCCCTTCTGGGCGCCGGTTTTAATTGTCACTCATGGATGCCGGTTTTAAAAGTCCCTGCTGGGCGCCGGTTTTAATAGTCACTCATGGATGCCGGCTTTAAAAGTCCCTTCTGGGCGCCGGCTTTAAAAGTCCCTTCTGGGCGCCGGCTTTAATTGTCACTCATGGATACCGGTTTTAAAAGTCCCTTCTGGGCGCCGGTTTTAATTGTCACTCATGGATACCGGTTTTAAAAGTCCCTGCTGGGCGCCGGTTTTAATAGTCACTCATGGATGCCGGCATTAAAAGTCCCTTCTGGGCGCCGGCTTTAAAAGTCCCTTTTGGGCGCCGGCTTTAATTGTCACTCATTGATACCGGTTTTAAAAGTCCCTTCTGGGCGCCGGTTTTAATTGTCACTCATGGATACCGGCATTAAAAGTCCCTTCTGGGCGCCGGCTTTAAAAGTCCCTTCTGGGCGCCGGCTTTAATTGTCACTCATGGATGCCGGTAAAAGTCTCTGCTGGGCGCCGGTTTTAATAGTCACTCATGGATGCCGGTTTTAAAAGTCCCTACTGGGCGCCGGCTTTAAAAGTCCCTTGTGGGCGCCGGTTTTAAAAGTCCCTTCTGGGCGCCGGCTTTAAAAGTCCCTTCTGGGCGCCGGCTTTAAAAGTCCCTTCTGGGCGCCGGCTTTAAAAGTCCCTTCTGGGCGCCGGCTTTAAAAGTCCCTTCTGGGCGCCGGCTTTAAAAGTCCCTTCTGGGCGCCGGCTTTAAAAGTCCCTTCTGGGCGCCGGTTTTAATTGTCACTCATGGATGCCGGTTTTAAAAGTCCCTGCTGGGCGCCGGTTTTAATAGTCACTCATGGATGCCGGCTTTAAAAGTCCCTTCTGGGCGCCGGCTTTAAAAGTCCCTTCTGGGCGCCGGCTTTAATTGTCACTCATGGATACCGGTTTTAAAAGTCCCTTCTGGGCGCCGGTTTTAATTGTCACTCATGGATACCGGTTTTAAAAGTCCCTGCTGGGCGCCGGTTTTAATAGTCACTCATGGATGCCGGCATTAAAAGTCCCTTCTGGGCGCCGGCTTTAAAAGTCCCTTTTGGGCGCCGGCTTTAATTGTCACTCATGGATACCGGTTTTAAAAGTCCCTTCTGGGCGCCGGTTTTAATTGTCACTCATGGATACCGGTTTTAAAAGTCCCTTCTGGGCGCCGGTTTTAATTGTCACTCATGGATACCGGTTTTAAAAGTCCCTGCTGGGCGCCGGTTTTAATAGTCACTCATGGATGCCGGCTTTAAAAGTCCCTTCTGGGCGCCGGCTTTAAAAGTCCCTTCTGGGCGCCGGCTTTAATTGTCACTCATGGATACCGGTTTTAAAAGTCCCTTCTGGGCGCCGGTTTTAATTGTCACTTATGGATACCGGTTTTAAAAGTCCCTGCTGGGCGCCGGTTTTAATAGTCACTCATGGATGCCGGCATTAAAAGTCCCTTCTGGGCGCCGGCTTTAAAAGTCCCTTCTGGGCGCCGGCTTTAATTGTCACTCATGGATGCCGGTAAAAGTCTCTGCTGGGCGCCGGTTTTAATAGTCACTCATGGATGCCGGTTTTAAAAGTCCCTGCTGGGCGCCGGTTTTAATAGTCACTCATGGATGCCGGCATTAAAAGTCCCTTCTGGGCGCCGGCTTTAAAAGTCCCTTCTGGGCGCCGGCTTTAATTGTCACTCATGGATGCCGGTAAAAGTCTCTGCTGGGCGCCGGTTTTAATAGTCACTCATGGATGCCGGTTTTAAAAGTCCCTACTGGGCGCCGGCTTTAAAAGTCCCTTGTGGGCGCCGGTTTTAAAAGTCCCTTCTGGGCGCCGGCTTTAAAAGTCCCTTCTGGGCGCCGGCTTTAAAAGTCCCTTCTGGGCGCCGGCTTTAAAAGTCCCTTCTGGGCGCCGGCTTTAAAAGTCCCTTCTGGGCGCCGGCTTTAAAAGTCCCTTCTGGGCGCCGGCTTTAAAAGTCCCTTCTGGGCGCCGGCTTTAATTGTCACTCATGGATACCGGTTTTAAAAGTCCCTTCTGGGCGCCGGTTTTAATTGTCACTCATGGATACCGGTTTTAAAAGTCCCTGCTGGGCGCCGGTTTTAATAGTCACTCATGGATGCCGGCATTAAAAGGCCCTTCTGGGCGCCGGCTTTAAAAGTCCCTTTTGGGCGCCGGCTTTAATTGTCACTCATGGATACCGGTTTTAAAAGTCCCTTCTGGGCGCCGGTTTTAATTGTCACTCATGGATACCGGTTTTAAAAGTCCCTTCTGGGCGCCGGTTTTAATTGTCACTCATGGATACCGGTTTTAAAAGTACCTGCTGGGCGCCGGTTTTAATAGTCACTCATGGATGCCGGCTTTAAAAGTCCCTTCTGGGCTCCGGCTTTAATTGTCACTCATGGATACCGGTTTTAAATGTCCCTTCTGGGCGCCGGTTTTAATTGTCACTCATGGATACCGGTTTTAAAAGTCCCTTCTGGGCGCCGGTTTTAATTGTCACTCATGGATACCGGTTTTAAAAGTCCCTGCTGGGCGCCGGTTTAATAATAGTCACTCATGGATGCCGGCATTAAAAGTCCCTTCTGGGCGCCGGCTTTAAAAGTCCCTTTTGGGCGCCGGCTTTAATTGTCACTCATGGATACCGGTTTTAAAAGTCCCTTCTGGGCGCCGGTTTTAATTGTCACTCATGGATACCGGTTTTAAAAGTCTCTGCTGGGCGCCGGTTTTAATAGTCACTCATGGATGCCGGTTTTAAAAGTCCCTACTGGGCGCCGGCTTTAAAAGTCCCTTGTGGGCGCCGGTTTTAAAAGTCCCTTCTGGGCGCCGGCTTTAAAAGTCCCTTCTGGGCGCCGGCTTTAAAAGTCCCTTCTGGGCGCCGGCTTTAAAAGTCCCTTCTGGGCGCCGGCTTTAAAAGTCCCTTCTGGGCGCCGGCTTTAAAAGTCCCTTCTGGGCGCCGGTTTTAATTGTCACTCATGGATGCCGGTTTTAAAAGTCCCTGCTGGGCGCCGGTTTTAATAGTCACTCATGGATGCCGGCTTTAAAAGTCCCTTCTGGGCGCCGGCTTTAAAAGTCCCTTCTGGGCGCCGGCTTTAATTGTCACTCATGGATACCGGTTTTAAAAGTCCCTTCTGGGCGCCGGTTTTAATTGTCACTCATGGATACCGGTTTTAAAAGTCCCTGCTGGGCGCCGGTTTTAATAGTCACTCATGGATGCCGGCATTAAAAGTCCCTTCTGGGCGCCGGCTTTAAAAGTCCCTTTTGGGCGCCGGCTTTAATTGTCACTCATTGATACCGGTTTTAAAAGTCCCTTCTGGGCGCCGGTTTTAATTGTCACTCATGGATACCGGTTTTAAAAGTCCCTTCTGGGCGCCGGTTTTAATTGTCACTCATGGATACCGGTTTTAAAAGTCCCTGCTGGGCGCCGGTTTTAATAGTCACTCATGGATGCCGGCTTTAAAAGTCCCTTCTGGGCGCCGGCTTTAAAAGTCCCTTCTGGGCGCCGGCTTTAATTGTCACTCATGGATACCGGTTTTAAATGTCCCTTCTGGGCGCCGGTTTTAATTGTCACTCATGGATACCGGTTTTAAAAGTCCCTTCTGGGCGCCGGTTTTAATTGTCACTCATGGATACCGGTTTTAAAAGTCCCTGCTGGGCGCCGGTTTTAATAGTCACTCATGGATGCCGGCATTAAAAGTCCCTTCTGGGCGCCGGCTTTAAAAGTCCCTTCTGGGCGCCGGCTTTAAAAGTCCCTTCTGGGCGCCGGCTTTAATTGTCACTCATGGATGCCGGTAAAAGTCTCTGCTGGGCGCCGGTTTTAATAGTCACTCATGGATGCCGGTTTTAAAAGTCCCTGCTGGGCGCCGGCTTTAAAAGTCCCTTGTGGGCGCCGGTTTTAAAAGTCCCTTCTGGGCGCCGGCTTTAAAAGTCCCTTCTGGGCGCCGGCTTTAAAAGTCCCTTCTGGGCGCCGGCTTTAAAAGTCCCTTCTGGGCGCCGGCTTTAATTTTCACTCATGGATACCGGTTTTAAAAGTCCCTTCTGGGCGCCGGTTTTAATTGTCACTCATGGATGCCGGTTTTAAAAGTCCCTGTTGGGCGCCGGTTTTAATAGTCACTCATGGATGCCGGCTTTAAAAGTCCCTTCTGGGCGCCGGCTTTAAAAGTCCCTTCTGGGCGCCGGCTTTAATTGTCACTCATGGATACCGGTTTTAAAAGTCCCTTCTGGGCGCCGGTTTTAATTGTCACTCATGGATACCGGTTTTAAAAGTCCCTGCTGGGTGCTGGTTTTAATAGTCACTCATGGATGCCGGCTTTAAAAGTCCCTTCTGGGCGCCGGCTTTAAAAGTCCCTTCTGGGCGCCGGCTTTAATTGTCACTCATGGATACCGGTTTTAAAAGTCCCTGCTGGGCGCCGGTTTTAATAGTCACTCATGGATGCCGGCATTAAAAGTCCCTTCTGGGCGCCGGCTTTAAAAGTCCCTTCTGGGCGCCGGCTTTAATTGTCACTCATGGATGCCGGTAAAAGTCTCTGCTGGGCGCCGGTTTTAATAGTCACTCATGGATGCCGGTTTTAAAAGTCCCTACTGGGCGCCGGCTTTAAAAGTCCCTTGTGGGCGCCGGTTTTAAAAGTCCCTTCTGGGCGCCGGCTTTAAAAGTCCCTTCTGGGCGCCGGCTTTAAAAGTCCCTTCTGGGCGCCGGCTTTAAAAGTCCCTTCTGGGCGCCGGCTTTAAAAGTCCCTTCTGGGCGCCGGCTTTAAAAGTCCCTTCTGGGCGCCGGCTTTAAAAGTCCCTTCTGGGCGCCGGCTTTAAAAGTCCCTTCTGGGCGCCGGCTTTAAAAGTCCCTTCTGGGCGCCGGTTTTAATTGTCACTCATGGATGCCGGTTTTAAAAGTCCCTGCTGGGCGCCGGTTTTAATAGTCACTCATGGATGCCGCCTTTAAAAGTCCCTTCTGGGCGCCGGCTTTAAAAGTCCCTTCTGGGCGCCGGCTTTAATTGTCACTCATGGATACCGGTTTTAAAAGTCCCTTCTGGGCGCCGGTTTTAATTGTCACTCATGGATACCGGTTTTAAAAGTCCCTGCTGGGCGCCGGTTTTAATAGTCACTCATGGATGCCGGCATTAAAAGTCCCTTCTGGGCGCCGGCTTTAAAAGTCCCTTTTGGGCGCCGGCTTTAATTGTCACTCATGGATACCGGTTTTAAAAGTCCCTTCTGGGCGCCGGTTTTAATTGTCACTCATGGATACCGGTTTTAAAAGTCCCTTCTGGGCGCCGTTTTTAATTGTCACTCATGGATGCCGGTAAAAGTCTCTGCTGGGCGCCGGTTTTAAAAGTCACTCATGGATGCCGGTTTTAAAAGTCCCTGCTGGGCGCCGGCTTTAAAAGTCCCTTGTGGGCGCCGGTTTTAAAAGTCCCTTCTGGGCGCCGGCTTTAAAAGTCCCTTCTGGGCGCCGGCATTAAAAAGTCCCTTCTGGGCGCCGGCTTTAAAAGTCCCTTCTGGGCGCCGGCATTAAAAGTCCCTTCTGGGCGCCGGCTTTAAAAGTCCCTTCTGGGCGCCGGCTTTAAAAGTCCCTTCTGGGCGCCGGCTTTAAAAGTCCCTTCTGGGCGCCGGCTTTAAAAGTCCCTTCTGGGCGCCGGCTTTAAAAGTCCCTTCTGGGCGCCGGCTTTAAAAGTCCCTTCTGGGCGCCGGCTTTAAAAGTCCCTTCTGGGCGCCGGCTTTAAAAGTCCCTTCTGGGCGCCGGCTTTAAAATTCACTCATGGATACCGGTTTTAAGGCGCCGGCTTTAATTGTCACTCATGGATGCCGGTTTTAAAAGTCCCTGCTGGCCGCCGGTTTTAATAGTTACTCATGGATGCCGGCTTTAAAAGTCCCTTCTGGGCGCCGGCTTTAAAAGTCCCTTCTGGGCACCGGCTTTAAAAGTCCCTTATGGGCGCCGGCTTTAATTGTCACTCATGGATGCCGGTTTTAAAAGTCCCTGCTGGGCGCCGGTTTTAATAGTCACTCATGGATGCCGGTTTTAAAAGTCCCTGCTGGGCGCCGGCTTTAAAAGTCCCTTGTGGGCGCCGGTTTTAAAAGTCCCTTCTGGGCGCCAGCTTTAAAAGTCCCTTCTGGGCGCCAGCTTTAAAAGTCCCTTCTGGGCGCCGGCTTTAAAAGTCCCTTCTGGGCGCCGGCTTTAAAAGTCCCTTCTGGGCGCCGGCTTTAAAAGTCCCTTCTGGGCGCCGGCTTTAAAAGTCCCTTCTGGGCGCCGGCTTTAAAAGTCCCTTCTGGGCGCCGGCTTTAATTTTCACTCATGGATACCGGTTTTAAAAGTCCCTTCTGGGCGCCGGTTTTAATTGTCACTCATGGATGCCGGTTTTAAAAGTCCCTGCTGGGCGCCGGTTTTAATAGTCACTCATGGATGCCGGCTTTAAAAGTCCCTTCTGGGCGCCGGCTTTAAAAGTCCCTTCTGGGCGCCGGCTTTAATTGTCACTCATGGATACCGGTTTTAAAAGTCCCTTCTGGGCGCCGGTTTTAATTGTCACTCATGGATACCGGTTTTAAAAGTCCCTGCTGGGCGCCGGTTTTAATAGTCACTCATGGATGCCGGCATTAAAAGTCCCTTCTGGGCGCCGGCTTTAAAAGTCCCTTCTGGGCGCCGGCTTTAATTGTCACTCATGGATACCGGTTTTAAAAGTCCCTTCTGGGCGCCGGTTTTAATTGTCACTCATGGATACCGGTTTTAAAAGTCCCTGCTGGGCGCCGGTTTTAATAGTCAATCATGGATGCCGGCATTAAAAATCCCTTCTGGGCGCCGGCTTTAAAAGTCCCTTCTGGGCGCCGGCTTTAATTGTCACTCATGGATGCCGGTAAAAGTCTCTGCTGGGCGCCGGTTTTAATAGTCACTCATGGATGCCGGTTTTAAAAGTCCCTGCTGGGCGCCGGTTTTAATAGTCACTCATGGATGCCGGCATTAAAAGTCCCTTCTGGGCGCCGGCTTTAAAAGTCCCTTCTGGGCGCCGGCTTTAATTGTCACTCATGGATGCCGGTAAAAGTCTCTGCTGGGCGCCGGTTTTAATAGTCACTCATGGATGCCGGTTTTAAAAGTCCCTACTGGGCGCCGGCTTTAAAAGTCCCTTGTGGGCGCCGGTTTTAAAAGTCCCTTTTGGGCGCCGGCTTTAAAAGTCCCTTCTGGGCGCCGGCTTTAAAAGTCCCTTCTGGGCGCCGGCTTTAAAAGTCCCTTCTGGGCGCCGGCTTTAAAAGTCCCTTCTGGGCGCCGGCTTTAAAAGTCCCTTCTGGGCGCCGGCTTTAAAAGTCCCTTCTGGGCGCCGGTTTTAATTGTCACTCATGGATGCCGGTTTTAAAAGTCCCTGCTGGGCGCCGGTTTTAATAGTCACTCATGGATGCCGGCTTTAAAAGTCCCTTCTGGGCGCCGGCTTTAAAAGTCCCTTCTGGGCGCCGGCTTTAATTGTCACTCATGGATACCGGTTTTAAAAGTCCCTTCTGGGCGCCGGTTTTAATTGTCACTCATGGATACCGGTTTTAAAAGTCCCTGCTGGGCGCCGGTTTTAATAGTCACTCATGGATGCCGGCATTAAAAGTCCCTTCTGGGCGCCGGCTTTAAAAGTCCCTTTTGGGCGCCGGCTTTAATTGTCACTCATTGATACCGGTTTTAAAAGTCCCTTCTGGGCGCCGGTTTTAATTGTCACTCATGGATACCGGCATTAAAAGTCCCTTCTGGGCGCCGGCTTTAAAAGTCCCTTCTGGGCGCCGGCTTTAATTGTCACTCATGGATGCCGGTAAAAGTCTCTGCTGGGCGCCGGTTTTAATAGTCACTCATGGATGCCGGTTTTAAAAGTCCCTACTGGGCGCCGGCTTTAAAAGTCCCTTGTGGGCGCCGGTTTTAAAAGTCCCTTCTGGGCGCCGGCTTTAAAAGTCCCTTCTGGGCGCCGGCTTTAAAAGTCCCTTCTGGGCGCCGGCTTTAAAAGTCCCTTCTGGGCGCCGGCTTTAAAAGTCCCTTCTGGGCGCCGGCTTTAAAAGTCCCTTCTGGGCGCCGGCTTTAAAAGTCCCTTCTGGGCGCCGGTTTTAATTGTCACTCATGGATGCCGGTTTTAAAAGTCCCTGCTGGGCGCCGGTTTTAATAGTCACTCATGGATGCCGGCTTTAAAAGTCCCTTCTGGGCGCCGGCTTTAAAAGTCCCTTCTGGGCGCCGGCTTTAATTGTCACTCATGGATACCGGTTTTAAAAGTCCCTTCTGGGCGCCGGTTTTAATTGTCACTCATGGATACCGGTTTTAAAAGTCCCTGCTGGGCGCCGGTTTTAATAGTCACTCATGGATGCCGGCATTAAAAGTCCCTTCTGGGCGCCGGCTTTAAAAGTCCCTTTTGGGCGCCGGCTTTAATTGTCACTCATGGATACCGGTTTTAAAAGTCCCTTCTGGGCGCCGGTTTTAATTGTCACTCATGGATACCGGTTTTAAAAGTCCCTTCTGGGCGCCGGTTTTAATTGTCACTCATGGATACCGGTTTTAAAAGTCCCTGCTGGGCGCCGGTTTTAATAGTCACTCATGGATGCCGGCTTTAAAAGTCCCTTCTGGGCGCCGGCTTTAAAAGTCCCTTCTGGGCGCCGGCTTTAATTGTCACTCATGGATACCGGTTTTAAAAGTCCCTTCTGGGCGCCGGTTTTAATTGTCACTTATGGATACCGGTTTTAAAAGTCCCTGCTGGGCGCCGGTTTTAATAGTCACTCATGGATGCCGGCATTAAAAGTCCCTTCTGGGCGCCGGCTTTAAAAGTCCCTTCTGGGCGCCGGCTTTAATTGTCACTCATGGATGCCGGTAAAAGTCTCTGCTGGGCGCCGGTTTTAATAGTCACTCATGGATGCCGGTTTTAAAAGTCCCTGCTGGGCGCCGGTTTTAATAGTCACTCATGGATGCCGGCATTAAAAGTCCCTTCTGGGCGCCGGCTTTAAAAGTCCCTTCTGGGCGCCGGCTTTAATTGTCACTCATGGATGCCGGTAAAAGTCTCTGCTGGGCGCCGGTTTTAATAGTCACTCATGGATGCCGGTTTTAAAAGTCCCTACTGGGCGCCGGCTTTAAAAGTCCCTTGTGGGCGCCGGTTTTAAAAGTCCCTTCTGGGCGCCGGCTTTAAAAGTCCCTTCTGGGCGCCGGCTTTAAAAGTCCCTTCTGGGCGCCGGCTTTAAAAGTCCCTTCTGGGCGCCGGCTTTAAAAGTCCCTTCTGGGCGCCGGCTTTAAAAGTCCCTTCTGGGCGCCGGCTTTAAAAGTCCCTTCTGGGCGCCGGCTTTAATTGTCACTCATGGATACCGGTTTTAAAAGTCCCTTCTGGGCGCCGGTTTTAATTGTCACTCATGGATACCGGTTTTAAAAGTCCCTGCTGGGCGCCGGTTTTAATAGTCACTCATGGATGCCGGCATTAAAAGGCCCTTCTGGGCGCCGGCTTTAAAAGTCCCTTTTGGGCGCCGGCTTTAATTGTCACTCATGGATACCGGTTTTAAAAGTCCCTTCTGGGCGCCGGTTTTAATTGTCACTCATGGATACCGGTTTTAAAAGTCCCTTCTGGGCGCCGGTTTTAATTGTCACTCATGGATACCGGTTTTAAAAGTCCCTGCTGGGCGCCGGTTTTAATAGTCACTCATGGATGCCGGCTTTAAAAGTCCCTTCTGGGCTCCGGCTTTAATTGTCACTCATGGATACCGGTTTTAAATGTCCCTTCTGGGCGCCGGTTTTAATTGTCACTCATGGATACCGGTTTTAAAAGTCCCTTCTGGGCGCCGGTTTTAATTGTCACTCATGGATACCGGTTTTAAAAGTCCCTGCTGGGCGCCGGTTTAATAATAGTCACTCATGGATGCCGGCATTAAAAGTCCCTTCTGGGCGCCGGCTTTAAAAGTCCCTTTTGGGCGCCGGCTTTAATTGTCACTCATGGATACCGGTTTTAAAAGTCCCTTCTGGGCGCCGGTTTTAATTGTCACTCATGGATACCGGTTTTAAAAGTCTCTGCTGGGCGCCGGTTTTAATAGTCACTCATGGATGCCGGTTTTAAAAGTCCCTACTGGGCGCCGGCTTTAAAAGTCCCTTGTGGGCGCCGGTTTTAAAAGTCCCTTCTGGGCGCCGGCTTTAAAAGTCCCTTCTGGGCGCCGGCTTTAAAAGTCCCTTCTGGGCGCCGGCTTTAAAAGTCCCTTCTGGGCGCCGGCTTTAAAAGTCCCTTCTGGGCGCCGGCTTTAAAAGTCCCTTCTGGGCGCCGGTTTTAATTGTCACTCATGGATGCCGGTTTTAAAAGTCCCTGCTGGGCGCCGGTTTTAATAGTCACTCATGGATGCCGGCTTTAAAAGTCCCTTCTGGGCGCCGGCTTTAAAAGTCCCTTCTGGGCGCCGGCTTTAATTGTCACTCATGGATACCGGTTTTAAAAGTCCCTTCTGGGCGCCGGTTTTAATTGTCACTCATGGATACCGGTTTTAAAAGTCCCTGCTGGGCGCCGGTTTTAATAGTCACTCATGGATGCCGGCATTAAAAGTCCCTTCTGGGCGCCGGCTTTAAAAGTCCCTTTTGGGCGCCGGCTTTAATTGTCACTCATTGATACCGGTTTTAAAAGTCCCTTCTGGGCGCCGGTTTTAATTGTCACTCATGGATACCGGTTTTAAAAGTCCCTTCTGGGCGCCGGTTTTAATTGTCACTCATGGATACCGGTTTTAAAAGTCCCTGCTGGGCGCCGGTTTTAATAGTCACTCATGGATGCCGGCTTTAAAAGTCCCTTCTGGGCGCCGGCTTTAAAAGTCCCTTCTGGGCGCCGGCTTTAATTGTCACTCATGGATACCGGTTTTAAATGTCCCTTCTGGGCGCCGGTTTTAATTGTCACTCATGGATACCGGTTTTAAAAGTCCCTTCTGGGCGCCGGTTTTAATTGTCACTCATGGATACCGGTTTTAAAAGTCCCTGCTGGGCGCCGGTTTTAATAGTCACTCATGGATGCCGGCATTAAAAGTCCCTTCTGGGCGCCGGCTTTAAAAGTCCCTTCTGGGCGCCGGCTTTAAAAGTCCCTTCTGGGCGCCGGCTTTAATTGTCACTCATGGATGCCGGTAAAAGTCTCTGCTGGGCGCCGGTTTTAATAGTCACTCATGGATGCCGGTTTTAAAAGTCCCTGCTGGGCGCCGGCTTTAAAAGTCCCTTGTGGGCGCCGGTTTTAAAAGTCCCTTCTGGGCGCCGGCTTTAAAAGTCCCTTCTGGGCGCCGGCTTTAAAAGTCCCTTCTGGGCGCCGGCTTTAAAAGTCCCTTCTGGGCGCCGGCTTTAATTTTCACTCATGGATACCGGTTTTAAAAGTCCCTTCTGGGCGCCGGTTTTAATTGTCACTCATGGATGCCGGTTTTAAAAGTCCCTGTTGGGCGCCGGTTTTAATAGTCACTCATGGATGCCGGCTTTAAAAGTCCCTTCTGGGCGCCGGCTTTAAAAGTCCCTTCTGGGCGCCGGCTTTAATTGTCACTCATGGATACCGGTTTTAAAAGTCCCTTCTGGGCGCCGGTTTTAATTGTCACTCATGGATACCGGTTTTAAAAGTCCCTGCTGGGTGCTGGTTTTAATAGTCACTCATGGATGCCGGCTTTAAAAGTCCCTTCTGGGCGCCGGCTTTAAAAGTCCCTTCTGGGCGCCGGCTTTAATTGTCACTCATGGATACCGGTTTTAAAAGTCCCTGCTGGGCGCCGGTTTTAATAGTCACTCATGGATGCCGGCATTAAAAGTCCCTTCTGGGCGCCGGCTTTAAAAGTCCCTTCTGGGCGCCGGCTTTAATTGTCACTCATGGATGCCGGTAAAAGTCTCTGCTGGGCGCCGGTTTTAATAGTCACTCATGGATGCCGGTTTTAAAAGTCCCTACTGGGCGCCGGCTTTAAAAGTCCCTTGTGGGCGCCGGTTTTAAAAGTCCCTTCTGGGCGCCGGCTTTAAAAGTCCCTTCTGGGCGCCGGCTTTAAAAGTCCCTTCTGGGCGCCGGCTTTAAAAGTCCCTTCTGGGCGCCGGCTTTAAAAGTCCCTTCTGGGCGCCGGCTTTAAAAGTCCCTTCTGGGCGCCGGTTTTAATTGTCACTCATGGATGCCGGTTTTAAAAGTCCCTGCTGGGCGCCGGTTTTAATAGTCACTCATGGATGCCGCCTTTAAAAGTCCCTTCTGGGCGCCGGCTTTAAAAGTCCCTTCTGGGCGCCGGCTTTAATTGTCACTCATGGATACCGGTTTTAAAAGTCCCTTCTGGGCGCCGGTTTTAATTGTCACTCATGGATACCGGTTTTAAAAGTCCCTGCTGGGCGCCGGTTTTAATAGTCACTCATGGATGCCGGCATTAAAAGTCCCTTCTGGGCGCCGGCTTTAAAAGTCCCTTTTGGGCGCCGGCTTTAATTGTCACTCATGGATACCGGTTTTAAAAGTCCCTTCTGGGCGCCGGTTTTAATTGTCACTCATGGATACCGGTTTTAAAAGTCCCTTCTGGGCGCCGTTTTTAATTGTCACTCATGGATGCCGGTAAAAGTCTCTGCTGGGCGCCGGTTTTAAAAGTCACTCATGGATGCCGGTTGTAAAAGTCCCTGCTGGGCGCCGGCTTTAAAAGTCCCTTGTGGGCGCCGGTTTTAAAAGTCCCTTCTGGGCGCCGGCATTAAAAGTCCCTTCTGGGCGCCGGCATTAAAAGTCCCTTCTGGGCGCCGGCTTTAAAAGTCCCTTCTGGGCGCCGGCATTAAAAGTCCCTTCTGGGCGCCGGCTTTAAAAGTCCCTTCTGGGCGCCGGCTTTAAAAGTCCCTTCTGGGCGCTGGCTTTAAAAGTCCCTTCTGGGCGCCGGCTTTAAAAGTCCCTTCTGGGCGCCGGCTTTAAAAGTCCCTTCTGGGCGCCGGCTTTAAAAGTCCCTTCTGGGCGCCGGCTTTAAAAGTCCCTTCTGGGCGCCGGCTTTAAAAGTCCCTTCTGGGCGCCGGCTTTAAAATTCACTCATGGATACCGGTTTTAAGGCGCCGGCTTTAATTGTCACTCATGGATGCCGGTTTTAAAAGTCCCTGCTGGCCGCCGGTTTTAATAGTTACTCATGGATGCCGGCTTTAAAAGTCCCTTCTGGGCGCCGGCTTTAAAAGTCCCTTCTGGGCACCGGCTTTAAAAGTCCCTTCTGGGCGCCGGCTTTAATTGTCACTCATGGATGCCGGTTTTAAAAGTCCCTGCTGGGCGCCGGTTTTAATAGTCACTCATGGATGCCGGTTTTAAAAGTCCCTGCTGGGCGCCGGCTTTAAAAGTCCCTTGTGGGCGCCGGTTTTAAAAGTCCCTTCTGGGCGCCGGCTTTAAAAGTCCCTTCTTGGCGCCGGCTTTAAAAGTCCCTTCTGGGCTCCGGCTTTAAAAGTCGCTTCTGGGCTCCGGCTTTAAAAGTCCCTTCTGGGCGCCGGCTTTAAAAGTCCCTTCTGGGCGCCGGCTTTAAATGTCCTTTCTGGGCGCCGGCTTTAATTGTCACTCATGGATACCGGTTTTAAAAGTCCCTTCTGGGCGCCGGTTTTAATTGTCACTCATGGATACCGGTTTTAAAAGTCCCTGCTGGGCGCCGGTTTTAATAGTCACTCATGGATGCCGGCATTAAAAGTCCCTTCTGGGCGCCGGCTTTAAAAGTCCCTTCTGGGCGCCGGCTTTAATTGTCACTCATGGATACCGGTTTTAAAAGTCTCTTCTGGGCACCGGTTTTAATTGTCACTCATGGATACCGGTTTTAAAAGTCCCTTCTGGGCGCCGGTTTTAATTGTCACTCATGGATACCGGTTTTAAAAGTCCCTGCTGGGCGCCGGTTTTAATAGTCACTCATGGATGCCGGTTTTAAAGGTCCCTTCTGGGCGCCGGCTTTAAAAGTCCCTTCTGGGCGGCGGCTTGAATTGTCACTCATGGATACCGGTTTTAAAAGTCCCTTCTGGGCGCCGGTTTTAATTGTCACTCATGGATACCGGTTTTAAAAGTCCCTTCTGGGCGCCGTTTTTAATTGTCACTCATGGATGCCGGTAAAAGTCTCTGCTGGGCGCCGGTTTTAATAGTCACTCATGGATGCCGGTTTTAAAAGTCCCTGCTGGGCGCCGGCTTTAAAAGTCCCTTCTGGGCGCCGGCTTTAAAAGTCCCTTCTGGGCGCCGGTTTCAATAGTCACTCATGGATGCCGGTTTGAAAAGTCCCTTCTGGGCGCCGGTTTTAGTTGTCACTCATGGATGCCGGTTTTAATTGTCACTCATGGATGCCGGTTTTTAAAGTCCCTGCTGGGCGCCGGTTTTAATAGTCACTCATGGATGCCGGTTTTAAAAGTCCCTTGTGGGCGCCGGCTTTCAAAGTCACTCATGGATACCGGTTTTAAAAGTCCCTTCTGGGCGCCGGCTTTAACAGTCCCTTCTGGGCGCCGGCTTTAAAGGTCCCTTCTGGGCGCCGGCTTTAAAGGTCCCTTCTGGGCGCCGGCTTTAAAGGTCCCTTCTGGGCGCCGGCTTTAAAAGTCCCTTCTGGGCGCCGGCTTTAATTGTCACTCATGGATACCGGTTTTAAAAGTCGCTTCTGGGCGCCGGCTTTAATTGTCACTCAAGGATACCGGTTTTAAAAGTCCCTTCTGGGCGCCGGTTTTAAAAGTCCCTTCTGGGCGCCGGTTTTAAAAGTACCTTCTGGGCGCCGGTTTTAATAGTCACTCATGGATGCCGGTTTTAAAAGTCCCTGCTGGGCGCCGGCTTTAAAAGTCCCTTGTGGGCGCCGGTTTTAAAAGTCCCTTCTGGGCGCCGGCTTTAAAAGTCCCTTCTGGGCGCCGACTTTAAAAGTCCCTTCTAGGCGCCGGCTTTAAAAGTCCCTTCTGGGCGCCGGCTTTAAAAGTCCCTTCTAGGCGCCGGCTTTAAAAGTCCCTTCTGGGCGCCGGTTTTAATTGTCACTCATGGATGCCGGTTTTTACAGTCCCTTCTGGGCGCCGGTTTTAAAAGTCCCTTCTGGGCGCCGGCATTAAAAGTCCCTTCTGGGCACCGGCTTTAAAAGTCCCTTCTGGGCGCCGGCTTTAATTGTCACTCATGGATGCCGGTTTTAAAAGTCCCTTCTGGGCGCCGGTTTTAATTGTCACTCATGGATACCGGTTTTAAAAGTCCCTGCTGTGCGCCGGTTTTAATAGTCACTCATGGATGCCGGTTTTAAAAGTCCCTTCTGGGCGCCGGCTTTAATTGTCACTCATGGATACCGGTTTTAAAAGTCCCTTCTGGGCGCCGGCTTTAATTGTCACTCATGGATACCGGTTTTAAAAGTCCCTTCTGGGTGCCGGTTTTAATTGTCACTCATGGATACCGGTTTTAAAAGTCCCTGCTGGGCGCCGGTTTTAAAAGTCCCTTCTGGGCGAAGGCTTTAAAAGTCCATTCTGGGCGAAGGCTTTAAAAGTCCATTCTGGGCGCCGGCTTTAATTGTCACTCATGGATACCGGTTTTAAAAGTCCCTTCTGGGCGCCGGTTTTAATTGTCACTCATGGATGCCGGTTTTAAAAGTCCCTGCTGGGCGCCGGTTTTAATAGTCACTCATGGATGCCGGCTTTAAAAGTCCCTTCTGGGCGCCGGCTTTAATTGTCACTCATGGATACCGGTTTTAAAAGTCCCTTCTGGGCGCCGGTTTTAATTGTCACTCATGGATACCGGTTTTAAAAGTCCCTTCTGGGCGCCGGTTTTAATTGTCACTCATGGATACCGGTTTTAAAAGTCCCTGCTGGGCGCCGGTTTTAATAGTCACTCATGGATGCCGGCATTAAAAGTCCTTTCTGGGCGCCGGCTTTAAAAGTCCCTTCTGGGCGCCGGCTTTAATTGTCACTCATGGATACCGGTTTTAAAAGTCCCTTCTGGGCGCCGGTTTTAATTGTCACTCATGGATACCGGTTTTAAAAATCCCTTCTGGGCGCCGGTTTTAATTGTCACTCATGGATACCGGTTTTAAAAGTCCCTGCTGGGCGCCGGTTTTAATAGTCACTCATGGATGCCGGTTTTAAAGGTCCCTTCTGGGCGCCGGCTTTAAAAGTCCCTTCTGGGCGCCGGCTTTAATTGTCACTCATGGATACCGGTTTTAAAAGTCCCTTCTGGGCGCCGGTTTTAATTGTCACTCATGGATACCGGTTTTAAAAGTCCCTTCTGGGCGCCGTTTTTAATTGTCACTCATGGATGCCGGTAAAAGTCTCTTCTGGGCGCCGGTTTTAAAAGTCACTCATGGATGCCGGTTTTAAAAGTCCCTGCTGGGCGCCGGCTTTAAAAGTCCCTTGTGGGCGCCGGCTTTAAAAGTCCCTTGTGGGCGCCGGTTTTAAAAGTCCCTTCTGGGCGCCGGCATTAAAAGTCCCTTCTGGGCGCCGGCTTTAAAAGTCCCTTCTGGGCGCCGGCTTTAAAAGTCCCTTCTGGGCGCCGGCTTTAAAAGTCCCTTCTGGGCGCCGGCTTTAAAAGTCCCTTCTGGGCGCCGGCTTTAAAAGTCCCTTCTGGGCGCCGGCTTTAAAAGTCCCTTCTGGGCGCCGGCTTTAAAAGTCCCTTCTGGGCGCCGGCTTTAAAAGTCCCTTCTGGGCGCCGGCTTTAAAAGTCCCTTCTGGGCGCCGGCTTTAAAAGTCCCTTCTGGGCGCCGGCTTTAAAAGTCCCTTCTGGGCGCCGGCTTTAAAAGTCCTTACTGGGCGCCGGCTTTAATTGTCACTCATGGATACCGGTTTTAAAAGTCCCTTCTGGGCGCCGGTTTTAATTGTCACTCATGGATACCGGTTTTAAAAGTCCCTTCTGGGCGCCGTTTTTAATTGTCACTCATGGATACCGGTTTTAAAAGTCCCTGCTGGGCGCCGGTTTTAATAGTTACTCATGGATGCCGGTTTTAAAAGTCCCTTCTGGGCGCCGGCTTTAAAATTCACTCATGGATACCGGTTTTCAAAGTCCCTTCTGGGCGCCGGCTTTAATTGTCACTCATGGATGCCGGTTTTAAAAGTCCCTGCTGGGCGCCGGTTTTAATAGTTACCCATGGATGCCGGCTTTAAAAGTCCCTTCTGGGCGCCGGCTTTAAAAGTCCCTTCTGGGCACCGGCTTTAAAAGTCCCTTCTGGGCGCCGGCTTTAATTGTCACTCATGGATACCGGTTTTAAAAGTCCCTTCTGGGCGCCGGTTTTAATTGTCACTCATGGATGCCGGTTTTAAAAGTCCCTGCTGGGCGCCGGTTTTAATACTCACTCATGGATGCCGGTTTTAAAAGTCCCTTCTGGGCGCCGGCTTTAAAAGTCCCTTCTGGGCGCCGGCTTTAATTGTCACTCATGGATACCGGTTTTAAAAGTCCCTTCTGGGCGCCGGTTTTAATTGTCACTCATGGATACCGGTTTTAAAAGTCCCTGCTGGGCTCCGGTTTTAATAGTCACTCATGGATGCCGGCTTTAAAAGTCCTTACTGGGCGCCGGCTTTAATTGTCACTCATGGATACCGGTTTTAAAAGTCCCTTCTGGGCGCCGGTTTTAATTGTCACTCATGGATACCGGTTTTAAAAGTCCCTTCTGGGCGCCGTTTTTAATTGTCACTCATGGATACCGGTTTTAAAAGTCCCTGCTGGGCGCCGGTTTTAATAGTCACTCATGGATGCCGGCATTAAAAGTCCCTTCTGGGCGCCGGCTTTAAAAGTCCCTTTTGGGCGCCGGCTTTAATTGTCACTCATGGATACCAGTTTTAAAAGTCCCTTCTGGGCGCCGGTTTTAATTGTCACTCATGGATACCGGTTTTAAAAGTCCCTTCTGGGCGCCGGTTTTAATTGTCACTCATGGATACCGGTTTTAAAAGTCCCTGCTGGGCGCCGGTTTTAATAGTCACTCATGGATGCCGGTTTTAAAGGTCCCTTCTGGGCGCCGGCTTTAAAAGTCCCTTCTGGGCGCCGGCTTTAATTGTCACTCATGGATACCGATTTTAAAAGTCCCTTCTGGGCGCCGGTTTTAATTGTCACTCATGGATACCGGTTTTAAAAGTCCCTTCTGGGTGCCGGTTTTAATTGTCACTCATGGATGCCGGTAAAAGTCTCTGCTGGGCGCCGGTTTTAATAGTCACTCATGGATGCCGGCTTTAAAAGTCCCTGCTGGGCGCCGGTTTTAAAAGTCCCTTCTGGGCGCCGGTTTTAAAAGTCCCTTCTGGGCGCCGGCTTTAAAAGTCCCTTCTGGGCGCCGGCTTTAAAAGTCCCTTCTGGGCGCCGGCTTTAAAAGTCCCTTCTGGGCGCCGGCTTTAATTTTCACTCATGGATACCGGTTTTAAAAGTCCCTTCTGGGCGCCGGTTTTAATTGTCACTCATGGATACCGGTTTTAAAAGTCCCTGCTGGGCGCCGGTTTTAATAGTCACTCATGGATGCCGGCATTAAAAGTCCCTTCTGGGCGCCGGCTTTAAAAGTCCCTTTTGGGCGCCGGCTTTAATTGTCACTCATGGATACCGGTTTTAAAAGTCCCTGCTGGGCGCCGGTTTTAATAGTCACTCATGGATGCCGGCTTTAAAAGTCCCTTCTGGGCGCCGGCTTTAAAAGTCCCTTCTGGGCGCCGGCTTTAATTGTCACTCATGGATACCAGTTTTAAAAGTCCCTTCTGGGCGCCGGTTTTAATTGTCACTCATGGATACCGGTAAAAGTCTCTGCTGGGCGCCGGTTTTAATAGTCACTCATGGATGCCGGTTTTAAAAGTCCCTGCTGGGCGCCGGCTTTAAAAGTCCCTTCTGGGCGCCGGCTTTAAAAGTCCCTTCTGGGCGCCGGTTTCAATAGTCACTCATGGATGCCGGTTTGAAAAGTCCCTTCTGGGCGCCGGTTTTAGTTGTCACTCATGGATGCCGGTTTTAATTGTCACTCATGGATGCCGGTTTTTAAAGTCCCTGCTGGGCGCCGGTTTTAATAGTCACTCATGGATGCCGGTTTTAAAAGTCCCTTGTGGGCGCCGGCTTTCAAAGTCACTCATGGATACCGGTTTTAAAAGTCCCTTCTGGGCGCCGGCTTTAACAGTCCCTTCTGGGCGCCGGCTTTAAAGGTCCCTTCTGGGCGCCGGCTTTAAAGGTCCCTTCTGGGCGCCGGCTTTAAAAGTCCCTTCTGGGCGCCGGCTTTAATTGTCACTCATGGATACCGGTTTTAAAAGTCGCTTCTGGGCGCCGGCTTTAATTGTCACTCAAGGATACCGGTTTTAAAAGTCCCTTCTGGGCGCCGGTTTTAAAAGTCCCTTCTGGGCGCCGGTTTTAAAAGTACCTTCTGGGCGCCGGTTTTAATAGTCACTCATGGATGCCGGTTTTAAAAGTCCCTGCTGGGCGCCGGCTTTAAAAGTCCCTTGTGGGCGCCGGTTTTAAAAGTCCCTTCTGGGCGCCGGCTTTAAAAGTCCCTTCTGGGCGCCGACTTTAAAAGTCCCTTCTAGGCGCCGGCTTTAAAAGTCCCTTCTGGGCGCCGGCTTTAAAAGTCCCTTCTAGGCGCCGGCTTTAAAAGTCCCTTCTGGGCGCCGGTTTTAATTGTCACTCATGGATGCCGGTTTTTACAGTCCCTTCTGGGCGCCGGTTTTAAAAGTCCCTTCTGGGCGCCGGCATTAAAAGTCCCTTCTGGGCACCGGCTTTAAAAGTCCCTTCTGGGCGCCGGCTTTAATTGTCACTCATGGATGCCGGTTTTAAAAGTCCCTTCTGGGCGCCGGTTTTAATTGTCACTCATGGATACCGGTTTTAAAAGTCCCTGCTGTGCGCCGGTTTTAATAGTCACTCATGGATGCCGGTTTTAAAAGTCCCTTCTGGGCGCCGGCTTTAATTGTCACTCATGGATACCGGTTTTAAAAGTCCCTTCTGGGTGCCGGTTTTAATTGTCACTCATGGATACCGGTTTTAAAAGTCCCTGCTGGGCGCCGGTTTTAATAGTCACTCATGGATGCCGGTTTTAAAAGTCCCTTCTGGGCGAAGGCTTTAAAAGTCCATTCTGGGCGAAGGCTTTAAAAGTCCATTCTGGGCGCCGGCTTTAATTGTCACTCATGGATACCGGTTTTAAAAGTCCCTTCTGGGCGCCGGTTTTAATTGTCACTCATGGATGCCGGTTTTAAAAGTCCCTGCTGGGCGCCGGTTTTAATAGTCACTCATGGATGCCGGCTTTAAAAGTCCCTTCTGGGCGCCGGCTTTAATTGTCACTCATGGATACCGGTTTTAAAAGTCCCTTCTGGGCGCCGGTTTTAATTGTCACTCATGGATACCGGTTTTAAAAGTCCCTTCTGGGCGCCGGTTTTAATTGTCACTCATGGATACCGGTTTTAAAAGTCCCTGCTGGGCGCCGGTTTTAATAGTCACTCATGGATGCCGGCATTAAAAGTCCCTTCTGGGCGCCGGCTTTAAAAGTCCCTTCTGGGCGCCGGCTTTAATTGTCACTCATGGATACCGGTTTTAAAAGTCCCTTCTGGGCGCCGGTTTTAATTGTCACTCATGGATACCGGTTTTAAAAATCCCTTCTGGGCGCCGGTTTTAATTGTCACTCATGGATACCGGTTTTAAAAGTCCCTGCTGGGCGCCGGTTTTAATAGTCACTCATGGATGCCGGTTTTAAAGGTCCCTTCTGGGCGCCGGCTTTAAAAGTCCCTTCTGGGCGCCGGCTTTAATTGTCACTCATGGATACCGGTTTTAAAAGTCCCTTCTGGGCGCCGGTTTTAATTGTCACTCATGGATACCGGTTTTAAAAGTCCCTTCTGGGCGCCGTTTTTAATTGTCACTCATGGATGCCGGTAAAAGTCTCTTCTGGGCGCCGGTTTTAAAAGTCACTCATGGATGCCGGTTTTAAAAGTCCCTGCTGGGCGCCGGCTTTAAAAGTCCCTTGTGGGCGCCGGCTTTAAAAGTCCCTTGTGGGCGCCGGTTTTAAAAGTCCCTTCTGGGCGCCGGCATTAAAAGTCCCTTCTGGGCGCCGGCTTTAAAAGTCCCTTCTGGGCGCCGGCTTTAAAAGTCCCTTCTGGGCGCCGGCTTTAAAAGTCCCTTCTGGGCGCCGGCTTTAAAAGTCCCTTCTGGGCGCCGGCTTTAAAAGTCCCTTCTGGGCGCCGGCTTTAAAAGTCCCTTCTGGGCGCCGGCTTTAAAAGTCCCTTCTGGGCGCCGGCTTTAAAAGTCCCTTCTGGGCGCCGGCTTTAAAAGTCCCTTCTGGGCGCCGGCTTTAAAAGTCCCTTCTGGGCGCCGGCTTTAAAAGTCCCTTCTGGGCGCCGGCTTTAAAAGTCCCTTCTGGGCGCCGGCTTTAAAAGTCCTTACTGGGCGCCGGCTTTAATTGTCACTCATGGATACCGGTTTTAAAAGTCCCTTCTGGGCGCCGGTTTTAATTGTCACTCATGGATACCGGTTTTAAAAGTCCCTTCTGGGCGCCGTTTTTAATTGTCACTCATGGATACCGGTTTTAAAAGTCCCTGCTGGGCGCCGGTTTTAATAGTTACTCATGGATGCCGGTTTTAAAAGTCCCTTCTGGGCGCCGGCTTTAAAATTCACTCATGGATACCGGTTTTCAAAGTCCCTTCTGGGCGCCGGCTTTAATAGTCACTCATGGATGCCGGCATTAAAAGTCCCTTCTGGGCGCCGGCTTTAAAAGTCCCTTTTGGGCGCCGGCTTTAATTGTCACTCATGGATACCAGTTTTAAAAGTCCCTTCTGGGCGCCGGTTTTAATTGTCACTCATGGATACCGGTTTTAAAAGTCCCTTCTGGGCGCCGGTTTTAATTGTCACTCATGGATACCGGTTTTAAAAGTCCCTGCTGGGCGCCGGTTTTAATAGTCACTCATGGATGCCGGTTTTAAAGGTCCCTTCTGGGCGCCGGCTTTAAAAGTCCCTTCTGGGCGCCGGCTTTAATTGTCACTCATGGATACCGATTTTAAAAGTCCCTTCTGGGCGCCGGTTTTAATTGTCACTCATGGATACCGGTTTTAAAAGTCCCTTCTGGGTGCCGGTTTTAATTGTCACTCATGGATGCCGGTAAAAGTCTCTGCTGGGCGCCGGTTTTAATAGTCACTCATGGATGCCGGCTTTAAAAGTCCCTGCTGGGCGCCGGTTTTAAAAGTCCCTGCTGGGCGCCGGTTTTAAAAGTCCCTTCTGGGCGCCGGTTTTAAAAGTCCCTTCTGGGCGCCGGCTTTAAAAGTCCCTTCTGGGCGCCGGCTTTAAAAGTCCCTTCTGGGCGCCGGCTTTAAAAGTCCCTTCTGGGCGCCGGCTTTAATTTTCACTCATGGATACCGGTTTTAAAAGTCCCTTCTGGGCGCCGGTTTTAATTGTCACTCATGGATACCGGTTTTAAAAGTCCCTGCTGGGCGCCGGTTTTAATAGTCACTCATGGATGCCGGCATTAAAAGTCCCTGCTGGGCGCCGGCTTTAAAAGTCCCTTCTGGGCGCCGGTTTTAAAAGTCCCTTCTGGGCGCCGGCTTTAAAAGTCCCTTCTAGGCGCCGGCTTTAAAAGTCCCTTCTGGGCGCCGGCATTAAAAGTCCCTTCTGGGCGCCGGCATTAAAAGTCCCTTCTGGGCGCCGGCATTAAAAGTCCCTTCTGGGCGCCGGCTTTAAAAGTCCCTTCTGGGCGCCGGCTTTAAAAGTCCCTTCTGGGCGCCGGCTTTAAAAGTCCCTTCTGGGCGCCGGCTTTAATTGTCACTCATGGATGCCGGTTTTAAAAGTCCCTGCTGGGCGCCGGTTTTAATAGTTACTCATGGATGCCGGCTTAAAAATTCCCTTTTGGGCGCCGGCTTTAATTGTCACTCATGGATGCCGGTTTTAAAAGTCCCTGCTGGGCGCCGGTTTTAATAGTTACTCATGGATGCCGGCTTTAAAAGTCCCTTCTGGGCGCCGGCTTTAAAAGTCCCTTCTGGGCGCCGGCTTTAAAAGTCTCTTCTGGGCGCCGGCTTTAAAATTCCCTTCTGGGCGCCGGCTTTAATTGTCACTCATGGATGCCGGTTTTAAAAGTCCCTGCTGGGCGCCGGTTTTAATAGTCACTCATGGATGCCGGTTTTAAAAGTCCCTGCTGGGCGCCGGCTTTAAAAGTCCCTTGTGGGCGCCGGTTTTAAAAGTCCCTTCTGGGCGCCGGCTTTAAAAGTCCCTTCTGGGCTCCGGCTTTAAAAGTCCCTTCTGGGCTCCGGCTTTAAAAGTCCCTTCTGGGCGCCGGCTTTAAAAGTCCCTTCTGGGCGCCGGCTTTAAAAGTCCCTTCTGGGCGCCGGCTTTAAAAGTCCCTTCTGGGCGACTGCTTTAAAAGTCCATTCTGGGCGCCGGCTTTAATTGTCACTCATGGATACCGGTTTTAAAAGTCCCTTCTGGGCGCCGGTTTTAATTGTCACTCATGGATGCCGGTTTTAAAAGTCCCTGCTGGGCGCCGGTTTTAATAGTCACTCATGGATGCCGGTTTTAAAAGTCCCTGCTGGGCGCCGGTTTTAATAGTCACTCATGGATGCCGGTTTTAAAAGTCCCTTCTGGGCGCCGGCTTTAAAAGTCCCTTCTGGGCGCCGGCTTTAAAAGTCCCTTCTGGGCGCCGGCTTTAATTGTCACTCATGGATACCGGTTTTAAAAGTCCCTTCTGGGCGCCGGTTTTAATTGTCACTCATGGATACCGGTTTTAAAAGTCTCTGCTGGGCGCCGGTTTTAATAGTCACTCATGGATGCCGGCTTTAAAAGTCCCTGCTGGGCGCCGGCTTTAAAAGTCCCTTCTGGGCGCCGGTTTTCAAAGTCCCTTCTGGGCGCCGGCTTTAATTGTCACTCATGGATGCCGGTTTTAAAAGTCCCTGCTGGGCGCCGGTTTTAATAGTTACCCATGGATGCCGGCTTTAAAAGTCCCTTCTGGGCGCCAGCTTTAAAAGTCCTTTCTGGGCGCCGGCTTTAATTGTCACTCATGGATACCGGTTTTAAAAGTCCCTTCTGGGCGCCGGTTTTAATTGTCACTCATGGATACCGGTTTTAAAAGTCCCTTCTGGGCGCCGGTTTTAATTGTCACTCATGGATACCGGTTTTAAAAGTCCCTGCTGGGCGCCGGTTTTAATAGTCACTCATGGATGCCGGCATTAAAAGTCCCTTCTGGGCGCCGGCTTTAAAAGTCCCTTCTGGGCGCCGGCTTTAAAGGTCCCTTCTGGGCGCTGGCTTTAAAAGTCCCTTCTGGGCGCCGGCTTTAATTGTCACTCATGGATACCGGTTTTAAAAGTCCCTTCTGGGCGCCGGTTTTAATTGTCACTCATGGATACCGGTTTTAAAAGTCCCTTCTGGGCGCCGTTTTTAATTGTCACTCATGGATGCCGGTAAAAGTCTCTGCTGGGCGCCGGTTTTAATAGTCACTCATGGATGCCGGTTTTAAAAGTCCCTGCTGGGCGCCGGCTTTAAAAGTCCCTTCTGGGCGCCGGTCTTAATAGTCACTCATGGATGCCGGTTTTAAAAGTCCCTTCTAGGCGCCGGTTTTAATACTCACTCATGGATGCCGGTTTGAAAAGTCCCTTCTGGGCGCCGGTTTTAGTTGTCACTCATGGATGCCGGTTTTAATTGTCACTCATGGATGCCGGTTTTTAAAGTCCCTGCTGGGCGCCGGTTTTAATAGTCACTCATGGATGCCGGTTTTAAAAGTCCCTTGTGGGCGCCGGCTTTCAAAGTCACTCATGGATACCAGTTTTAAAAGTCCCTTCTGGGCGCCGGCTTTAACAGTCCCTTCTGGGCGCCGGCTTTAAAGGTCCCTTCTGGGCGCCGGCTTTAAAAGTCCCTTCTGGGCGCCGGCTTTAATTGTCACTCATGGATACCGGTTTTAAAAGTCGCTTCTGGGCGCCGGCTTTAATTGTCACTCAAGGATACCGGTAAAAGTCTCTGCTGGGCGCCGGTTTTAATAGTCACTCATGGATGCCGGCATTAAAAGTCCCTTCTGGGCGCCGGCTTTAAAAGTCCCTTTTGGGCGCCGGCTTTAATTGTCACTCATGGATACCGGTTTTAAAAGTCCCTGCTGGGCGCCGGTTTTAATAGTCACTCATGGATGCCGGCTTTAAAAGTCCCTTCTGGGCGCCGGCTTTAAAAGTCCCTTCTGGGCGCCGGCTTTAATTGTCACTCATGGATACCAGTTTTAAAAGTCCCTTCTGGGCGCCGGTTTTAATTGTCACTCATGGATACCGGTAAAAGTCTCTGCTGGGCGCCGGTTTTAATAGTCACTCATGGATGCCGGTTTTAAAAGTCCCTGCTGGGCGCCGGCTTTAAAAGTCCCTTCTGGGCGCCGGCTTTAAAAGTCCCTTCTGGGCGCCGGTTTCAATAGTCACTCATGGATGCCGGTTTGAAAAGTCCCTTCTGGGCGCCGGTTTTAGTTGTCACTCATGGATGCCGGTTTTAATTGTCACTCATGGATGCCGGTTTTTAAAGTCCCTGCTGGGCGCCGGTTTTAATAGTCACTCATGGATGCCGGTTTTAAAAGTCCCTTGTGGGCGCCGGCTTTCAAAGTCACTCATGGATACCGGTTTTAAAAGTCCCTTCTGGGCGCCGGCTTTAACAGTCCCTTCTGGGCGCCGGCTTTAAAGGTCCCTTCTGGGCGCCGGCTTTAAAGGTCCCTTCTGGGCGCCGGCTTTAAAAGTCCCTTCTGGGCGCCGGCTTTAATTGTCACTCATGGATACCGGTTTTAAAAGTCGCTTCTGGGCGCCGGCTTTAATTGTCACTCAAGGATACCGGTTTTAAAAGTCCCTTCTGGGCGCCGGTTTTAAAAGTCCCTTCTGGGCGCCGGTTTTAAAAGTACCTTCTGGGCGCCGGTTTTAATAGTCACTCATGGATGCCGGTTTTAAAAGTCCCTGCTGGGCGCCGGCTTTAAAAGTCCCTTGTGGGCGCCGGTTTTAAAAGTCCCTTGTGGGCGCCGGTTTTAAAAGTCCCTTCTGGGCGCCGGCTTTAAAAGTCCCTTCTGGGCGCTGACTTTAAAAGTCCCTTCTAGGCGCCGGCTTTAAAAGTCCCTTCTGGGCGCCGGCTTTAAAAGTCCCTTCTAGGCGCCGGCTTTAAAAGTCCCTTCTGGGCGCCGGTTTTAATTGTCACTCATGGATGCCGGTTTTTACAGTCCCTTCTGGGCGCCGGTTTTAAAAGTCCCTTCTGGGCGCCGGCATTAAAAGTCCCTTCTGGGCACCGGCTTTAAAAGTCCCTTCTGGGCGCCGGCTTTAATTGTCACTCATGGATGCCGGTTTTAAAAGTCCCTTCTGGGCGCCGGTTTTAATTGTCACTCATGGATACCGGTTTTAAAAGTCCCTGCTGTGCGCCGGTTTTAATAGTCACTCATGGATGCCGGTTTTAAAAGTCCCTTCTGGGCGCCGGCTTTAATTGTCACTCATGGATACCGGTTTTAAAAGTCCCTTCTGGGTGCCGGTTTTAATTGTCACTCATGGATACCGGTTTTAAAAGTCCCTGCTGGGCGCCGGTTTTAATAGTCACTCATGGATGCCGGTTTTAAAAGTCCCTTCTGGGCGAAGGCTTTAAAAGTCCATTCTGGGCGAAGGCTTTAAAAGTCCATTCTGGGCGCCGGCTTTAATTGTCACTCATGGATACCGGTTTTAAAAGTCCCTTCTGGGCGCCGGTTTTAATTGTCACTCATGGATGCCGGTTTTAAAAGTCCCTGCTGGGCGCCGGTTTTAATAGTCACTCATGGATGCCGGCTTTAAAAGTCCCTTCTGGGCGCCGGCTTTAATTGTCACTCATGGATACCGGTTTTAAAAGTCCCTTCTGGGCGCCGGTTTTAATTGTCACTCATGGATACCGGTTTTAAAAGTCCCTTCTGGGCGCCGGTTTTAATTGTCACTCATGGATACCGGTTTTAAAAGTCCCTGCTGGGCGCCGGTTTTAATAGTCACTCATGGATGCCGGCATTAAAAGTCCCTTCTGGGCGCCGGCTTTAAAAGTCCCTTCTGGGCGCCGGCTTTAATTGTCACTCATGGATACCGGTTTTAAAAGTCCCTTCTGGGCGCCGGTTTTAATTGTCACTCATGGATACCGGTTTTAAAAATCCCTTCTGGGCGCCGGTTTTAATTGTCACTCATGGATACCGGTTTTAAAAGTCCCTGCTGGGCGCCGGTTTTAATAGTCACTCATGGATGCCGGTTTTAAAGGTCCCTTCTGGGCGCCGGCTTTAAAAGTCCCTTCTGGGCGCCGGCTTTAATTGTCACTCATGGATACCGGTTTTAAAAGTCCCTTCTGGGCGCCGGTTTTAATTGTCACTCATGGATACCGGTTTTAAAAGTCCCTTCTGGGCGCCGTTTTTAATTGTCACTCATGGATGCCGGTAAAAGTCTCTTCTGGGCGCCGGTTTTAAAAGTCACTCATGGATGCCGGTTTTAAAAGTCCCTGCTGGGCGCCGGCTTTAAAAGTCCCTTGTGGGCGCCGGCTTTAAAAGTCCCTTGTGGGCGCCGGTTTTAAAAGTCCCTTCTGGGCGCCGGCATTAAAAGTCCCTTCTGGGCGCCGGCTTTAAAAGTCCCTTCTGGGCGCCGGCTTTAAAAGTCCCTTCTGGGCGCCGGCTTTAAAAGTCCCTTCTGGGCGCCGGCTTTAAAAGTCCCTTCTGGGCGCCGGCTTTAAAAGTCCCTTCTGGGCGCCGGCTTTAAAAGTCCCTTCTGGGCGCCGGCTTTAAAAGTCCCTTCTGGGCGCCGGCTTTAAAAGTCCCTTCTGGGCGCCGGCTTTAAAAGTCCCTTCTGGGCGCCGGCTTTAAAAGTCCCTTCTGGGCGCCGGCTTTAAAAGTCCTTACTGGGCGCCGGCTTTAATTGTCACTCATGGATACCGGTTTTAAAAGTCCCTTCTGGGCGCCGGTTTTAATTGTCACTCATGGATACCGGTTTTAAAAGTCCCTTCTGGGCGCCGTTTTTAATTGTCACTCATGGATACCGGTTTTAAAAGTCCCTGCTGGGCGCCGGTTTTAATAGTTACTCATGGATGCCGGTTTTAAAAGTCCCTTCTGGGCGCCGGCTTTAAAATTCACTCATGGATACCGGTTTTCAAAGTCCCTTCTGGGCGCCGGCTTTAATAGTCACTCATGGATGCCGGCATTAAAAGTCCCTTCTGGGCGCCGGCTTTAAAAGTCCCTTTTGGGCGCCGGCTTTAATTGTCACTCATGGATACCAGTTTTAAAAGTCCCTTCTGGGCGCCGGTTTTAATTGTCACTCATGGATACCGGTTTTAAAAGTCCCTTCTGGGCGCCGGTTTTAATTGTCACTCATGGATACCGGTTTTAAAAGTCCCTGCTGAGCGCCGGTTTTAATAGTCACTCATGGATGCCGGTTTTAAAGGTCCCTTCTGGGCGCCGGCTTTAAAAGTCCCTTCTGGGCGCCGGCTTTAATTGTCACTCATGGATACCGATTTTAAAAGTCCCTTCTGGGCGCCGGTTTTAATTGTCACTCATGGATACCGGTTTTAAAAGTCCCTTCTGGGTGCCGGTTTTAATTGTCACTCATGGATGCCGGTAAAAGTCTCTGCTGGGCGCCGGTTTTAATAGTCACTCATGGATGCCGGCTTTAAAAGTCCCTGCTGGGCGCCGGTTTTAAAAGTCCCTTCTGGGCGCCGGTTTTAAAAGTCCCTTCTGGGCGCCGGCTTTAAAAGTCCCTTCTGGGCGCCGGCTTTAAAAGTCCCTTCTGGGCGCCGGCTTTAAAAGTCCCTTCTGGGCGCCGGCTTTAATTTTAACTCATGGATACCGGTTTTAAAAGTCCCTTCTGGGCGCCGGTTTTAATTGTCACTCATGGATACCGGTTTTAAAAGTCCCTGCTGGGCGCCGGTTTTAATAGTCACTCATGGATGCCGGCATTAAAAGTCCCTGCTGGGCGCCGGCTTTAAAAGTCCCTTCTGGGCGCCGGTTTTAAAAGTCCCTTCTGGGCGCCGGCTTTAAAAGTCCCTTCTAGGCGCCGGCTTTAAAAGTCCCTTCTGGGCGCCGGCATTAAAAGTCCCTTCTGGGCGCCGGCATTAAAAGTCCATTCTGGGCGCCGGCTTTAAAAGTCCCTTCTGGGCGCCGGCTTTAAAAGTCCCTTCTGGGCGCCGGCTTTAAAAGTCCCTTCTGGGCGCCGGCTTTAAAAGTCCCTTCTGGGCGCCGGCTTTAATTGTCACTCATGGATGCCGGTTTTAAAAGTCCCTGCTGGGCGCCGGTTTTAATAGTTACTCATGGATGCCGGCTTAAAAATTCCCTTTTGGGCGCCGGCTTTAATTGTCACTCATGGATGCCGGTTTTAAAAGTCCCTGCTGGGCGCCGGTTTTAATAGTTACTCATGGATGCCGGCTTTAAAAGTCCCTTCTGGGCGCCGGCTTTAAAAGTCCCTTCTGGGCGCCGGCTTTAAAAGTCTCTTCTGGGCGCCGGCTTTAAAATTCCCTTCTGGGCGCCGGCTTTAATTGTCACTCATGGATGCCGGTTTTAAAAGTCCCTGCTGGGCGCCGGCTTTAAAAGTCCCTTGTGGGCGCCGGTTTTAAAAGTCCCTTCTGGGCGCCGGCTTTAAAAGTCCCTTCTGGGCTCCGGCTTTAAAAGTCCCTTCTGGGCTCCGGCTTTAAAAGTCCCTTCTGGGCGCCGGCTTTAAAAGTCCCTTCTGGGCGCCGGCTTTAAAAGTCCCTTCTGGGCGCCGGCTTTAAAAGTCCCTTCTGGGCGACTGCTTTAAAAGTCCATTCTGGGCGCCGGCTTTAATTGTCACTCATGGATACCGGTTTTAAAAGTCCCTTCTGGGCGCCGGTTTTAATTGTCACTCATGGATGCCGGTTTTAAAAGTCCCTGCTGGGCGCCGGTTTTAATAGTCACTCATGGATGCCGGTTTTAAAAGTCCCTGCTGGGCGCCGGTTTTAATAGTCACTCATGGATGCCGGTTTTAAAAGTCCCTTCTGGGCGCCGGCTTTAAAAGTCCCTTCTGGGCGCCGGCTTTAAAAGTCCCTTCTGGGCGCCGGCTTTAATTGTCACTCATGGATACCGGTTTTAAAAGTCCCTTCTGGGCGCCGGTTTTAATTGTCACTCATGGATACCGGTTTTAAAAGTCCCTTCTGGGTGCCGGTTTTAATTGTCACTCATGGATACAGGTTTTAAAAGTCTCTGCTGGGCGCCGGTTTTAATAGTCACTCATGGATGCCGGCTTTAAAAGTCCCTGCTGGGCGCCGGCTTTAAAAGTCCCTTCTGGGCGCCGGTTTTCAAAGTCCCTTCTGGGCGCCGGCTTTAATTGTCACTCATGGATGCCGGTTTTAAAAGTCCCTGCTGGGCGCCGGTTTTAATAGTTACCCATGGATGCCGGCTTTAAAAGTCCCTTCTGGGCGCCGGCTTTAAAAGTCCTTTCTGGGCGCCGGCTTTAATTGTCACTCATGGATACCGGTTTTAAAAGTCCCTTCTGGGCGCCGGTTTTAATTGTCACTCATGGATACCGGTTTTAAAAGTCCCTTCTGGGCGCCGGTTTTAATTGTCACTCATGGATACCGGTTTTAAAAGTCCCTGCTGGGCGCCGGTTTTAATAGTCACTCATGGATGCCGGCATTAAAAGTCCCTTCTGGGCGCCGGCTTTAAAAGTCCCTTCTGGGCGCCGGCTTTAAAGGTCCCTTCTGGGCGCTGGCTTTAAAAGTCCCTTCTGGGCGCCGGCTTTAATTGTCACTCATGGATACCGGTTTTAAAAGTCCCTTCTGGGCGCCGGTTTTAATTGTCACTCATGGATACCGGTTTTAAAAGTCCCTTCTGGGCGCCGTTTTTAATTGTCACTCATGGATGCCGGTAAAAGTCTCTGCTGGGCGCCGGTTTTAATAGTCACTCATGGATGCCGGTTTTAAAAGTCCCTGCTGGGCGCCGGCTTTAAAAGTCCCTTCTGGGCGCCGGTCTTAATAGTCACTCATGGATGCCGGTTTTAAAAGTCCCTTCTAGGCGCCGGTTTTAATACTCACTCATGGATGCCGGTTTGAAAAGTCCCTTCTGGGCGCCGGTTTTAGTTGTCACTCATGGATGCCGGTTTTAATTGTCACTCATGGATGCCGGTTTTTAAAGTCCCTGCTGGGCGCCGGTTTTAATAGTCACTCATGGATGCCGGTTTTAAAAGTCCCTTGTGGGCGCCGGCTTTCAAAGTCACTCATGGATACCAGTTTTAAAAGTCCCTTCTGGGCGCCGGCTTTAACAGTCCCTTCTGGGCGCCGGCTTTAAAGGTCCCTTCTGGGCGCCGGCTTTAAAAGTCCCTTCTGGGCGCCGGCTTTAATTGTCACTCATGGATACCGGTTTTAAAAGTCGCTTCTGGGCGCCGGCTTTAATTGTCACTCAAGGATACCGGTTTTAAAAGTCCCTTCTGGGCGCCGGTTTTAAAAGTCCCTTCTGGGCGCCGGTTTTAATAGTCACTCATGGATGCCGGTTTTAAAAGTCCCTGCTGGGCGCCGGCTTTAAAAGTCCCTTCTGGGCGCCGGTTTTAAAAGTCCCTTCTGGGCGCCGGCTTTAAAAGTCCCTTCTAGGCGCCGGCTTTAAAAGTCCCTTCTGGGCGCCGGCATTAAAAGTCCCTTCTGGGCGCCGGCATTAAAAGTCCCTTCTGGGCGCCGGCTTTAAAAGTCCCTTCTGGGCGCCGGCTTTAAAAGTCCCTTCTGGGCGCCGGCTTTAATTGTCACTCATGGATGCCGGTTTTAAAAGTCCCTGCTGGGCGCCGGTTTTAATAGTTACTCATGGATGCCGGCTTAAAAATTCCCTTTTGGGCGCCGGCTTTAATTGTCACTCATGGATGCCGGTTTTAAAAGTCCCTGCTGGGCGCCGGTTTTAATAGTTACTCATGGATGCCGGCTTTAAAAGTCCCTTCTGGGCGCCGGCTTTAAAAGTCCCTTCTGGGCGCCGGCTTTAAAAGTCTCTTCTGGGCGCCGGCTTTAAAATTCCCTTCTGGGCGCCGGCTTTAATTGTCACTCATGGATGCCGGTTTTAAAAGTCCCTGCTGGGCGCCGGTTTTAATAGTCACTCATGGATGCCGGTTTTAAAAGTCCCTGCTGGGCGCCGGCTTTAAAAGTCCCTTGTGGGCGCCGGTTTTAAAAGTCCCTTCTGGGCGCCGGCTTTAAAAGTCCCTTCTGGGCTCCGGCTTTAAAAGTCCCTTCTGGGCTCCGGCTTTAAAAGTCCCTTCTGGGCGCCGGCTTTAAAAGTCCCTTCTGGGCGCCGGCTTTAAAAGTCCCTTCTGGGCGCCGGCTTTAAAAGTCCCTTCTGGGCGACTGCTTTAAAAGTCCATTCTGGGCGCCGGCTTTAATTGTCACTCATGGATACCGGTTTTAAAAGTCCCTTCTGGGCGCCGGTTTTAATTGTCACTCATGGATGCCGGTTTTAAAAGTCCCTGCTGGGCGCCGGTTTTAATAGTCACTCATGGATGCCGGTTTTAAAAGTCCCTGCTGGGCGCCGGTTTTAATAGTCACTCATGGATGCCGGTTTTAAAAGTCCCTTCTGGGCGCCGGCTTTAAAAGTCCCTTCTGGGCGCCGGCTTTAAAAGTCCCTTCTGGGCGCCGGCTTTAAAAGTCCCTTCTGGGCGCCGGCTTTAATTGTCACTCATGGATACCGGTTTTAAAAGTCCCTTCTGGGCGCCGGTTTTAATTGTCACTCATGGATACCGGTTTTAAAAGTCCCTTCTGGGTGCCGGTTTTAATTGTCACTCATGGATGCCGGTAAAAGTCTCTGCTGGGCGCCGGTTTTAATAGTCACTCATGGATGCCGGCTTTAAAAGTCCCTGCTGGGCGCCGGCTTTAAAAGTCCCTTCTGGGCGCCGGTTTTCAAAGTCCCTTCTGGGCGCCGGCTTTAATTGTCACTCATGGATGCCGGTTTTAAAAGTCCCTGCTGGGCGCCGGTTTTAATAGTTACCCATGGATGCCGGCTTTAAAAGTCCCTTCTGGGCGCCGGCTTTAAAAGTCCTTTCTGGGCGCCGGCTTTAATTGTCACTCATGGATACCGGTTTTAAAAGTCCCTTCTGGGCGCCGGTTTTAATTGTCACTCATGGATACCGGTTTTAAAAGTCCCTGCTGGGCGCCGGTTTTAATAGTCACTCATGGATGCCGGCATTAAAAGTCCCTTCTGGGCGCCAGCTTTAATTGTCACTCATGGATACCGGTTTTAAAAGTCCCTTCTGGGCGCCGGTTTTAATTGTCACTCATGGATACCGGTTTTAAAAGTCCCTTCTGGGCGCCGGTTTTAATTGTCACTCATGGATACCGGTTTTAAAAGTCCCTGGTGGGCGCCGGTTTTAATAGTCACTCATGGATGCCGGTTTTAAAGGTCCCTTCTGGGCGCCGGCTTTAAAAGTCCCTTCTGGGCGCCGGCTTTAATTGTCACTCATGGATACCGGTTTTAAAAGTCCCTTCTGGGCGCCGGTTTTAATTGTCACTCATGGATACCGGTTTTAAAAGTCCCTTCTGGGCGCCGGCTTTAAAAGTCCCTTCTGGGCGCCGGCATTAAAAGTCCCTTCTGGGCGCCGGCTTTAAAAGTCCCTTCTGGGCGCCGGCTTTAAACGTCCCTTCTGGGCGCCAGCTTTAAAAGTCCCTTCTGGGCGCCGGCTTTAAAAGTCCCTTCTGGGCGCCGGCTTTAAAAGTCCCTTCTGGGCGCCGGCTTTAAAAGTCCCTTCTGGGCGCCGGCTTTAAAAGTCCCTTCTTTGCGCCGGCTTTAATTTTCACTCATGGATGCCGGTTTTAAAAGTCCCTGCTGGGCGCCGGTTTTAATAGTTACTCATGGATGCCGGCTTTAAAAGTCCCTTCTGGGCGCCGGCTTTAATTGTCACTCATGGATGCCGGTTTTAAAAGTCCCTGCTGGGCGCCGGTTTTAATAGTTACTCATGGATGCCGGCTTTAAAAGTCCCTTCTGGGCGCCGGCTTTAAAAGTCCCTTCTGGGCGCCGGCTTTAAAAGTCCCTTCTGGGCACCGGCTTTAAAAGTCCCTTCTGGGCGCCGGCTTTAATTGTCACTCATGGATGCCGGTTTTAAAAGTCCCTTCTGGGAGCCGGCTTTAAAAGTCCCTTCTGGGCGCCGGCTTTAAAAGTCCCTTCTGGGCGCCGGCTTTAAAAGTCCCTTCTGGGCGCCGGCTTTAAAAGTCCCTTCTGGGCGCCGGCTTTAAAAGTCCCTTCTGGGCGCCGGCTTTAAAAGTCCCTTCTGGGCGCCGGCTTTAATTGTCACTCATGGATACCGGTTTTAAAAGTCCCTTCTGGGCGCCGGTTTTAATTGTCACTCATGGATACCGGTTTTAAAAGTCCCTTCTGGGTGCCGGTTTTAATTGTCACTCATGGATGCCGGTAAAAGTCTCTGCTGGGCGCCGGTTTTAATAGTCACTCATGGATGCCGGCTTTAAAAGTCCCTGCTGGGCGCCGGCTTTAAAAGACTCTTCTGGGCGCCGGTTTTCAAAGTCCCTTCTGGGCGCCGGCTTTAATTGTCACTCATGGATGCCGGTTTTAAAAGTCCCTGCTGGGCGCCGGTTTTAATAGTTACCCATGGATGCCGGCTTTAAAAGTCCCTTCTGGGCGCCGGCTTTAAAAGTCCTTTCTGGGCGCCGGCTTTAATTGTCACTCATGGATACCGGTTTTAAAAGTCCCTTCTGGGCGCCGGTTTTAATTGTCACTCATGGATACCGGTTTTAAAAGTCCCTTCTGGGCGCCGGTTTTAATTGTCACTCATGGATACCGGTTTTAAAAGTCCCTGCTGGGCGCCGGTTTTAATAGTCACTCATGGATGCCGGCATTAAAAGTCCCTTCTGGGCGCCAGCTTTAATTGTCACTCATGGATACCGGTTTTAAAAGTCCCTTCTGGGCGCCGGTTTTAATTGTCACTCATGGATACCGGTTTTAAAAGTCCCTTCTGGGCGCCGGTTTTAATTGTCACTCATGGATACCGGTTTTAAAAGTCCCTGGTGGGCGCCGGTTTTAATAGTCACTCATGGATGCCGGTTTTAAAGGTCCCTTCTGGGCGCCGGCTTTAAAAGTCCCTTCTGGGTGCCGGTTTTAATTGTCACTCATGGATGCCGGTAAAAGTCTCTGCTGGGCGCCGGTTTTAATAGTCACTCATGGATGCCGGCTTTAAAAGTCCCTGCTGGGCGCCGGCTTTAAAAGTCCCTTCTGGGCGCCGGTTTTCAAAGTCCCTTCTGGGCGCCGGCTTTAATTGTCACTCATGGATGCCGGTTTTAAAAGTCCCTGCTGGGCGCCGGTTTTAATAGTTACCCATGGATGCCGGCTTTAAAAGTCCCTTCTGGGCGCCGGCTTTAAAAGTCCTTTCTGGGCGCCGGCTTTAATTGTCACTCATGGATACCGGTTTTAAAAGTCCCTTCTGGGCGCCGGTTTTAATTGTCACTCATGGATACCGGTTTTAAAAGTCCCTGCTGGGCGCCGGTTTTAATAGTCACTCATGGATGCCGGCATTAAAAGTCCCTTCTGGGCGCCAGCTTTAATTGTCACTCATGGATACCGGTTTTAAAAGTCCCTTCTGGGCGCCGGTTTTAATTGTCACTCATGGATACCGGTTTTAAAAGTCCCTTCTGGGCGCCGGTTTTAATTGTCACTCATGGATACCGGTTTTAAAAGTCCCTGGTGGGCGCCGGTTTTAATAGTCACTCATGGATGCCGGTTTTAAAGGTCCCTTCTGGGCGCCGGCTTTAAAAGTCCCTTCTGGGCGCCGGCTTTAATTGTCACTCATGGATACCGGTTTTAAAAGTCCCTTCTGGGCGCCGGTTTTAATTGTCACTCATGGATACCGGTTTTAAAAGTCCCTTCTGGGCGCCGGCTTTAAAAGTCCCTTCTGGGCGCCGGCATTAAAAGTCCCTTCTGGGCGCCGGCTTTAAAAGTCCCTTCTGGGCGCCGGCTTTAAACGTCCCTTCTGGGCGCCAGCTTTAAAAGTCCCTTCTGGGCGCCGGCTTTAAAAGTCCCTTCTGGGCGCCGGCTTTAAAAGTCCCTTCTGGGCGCCGGCTTTAAAAGTCCCTTCTGGGCGCCGGCTTTAAAAGTCCCTTCTTTGCGCCGGCTTTAATTTTCACTCATGGATGCCGGTTTTAAAAGTCCCTGCTGGGCGCCGGTTTTAATAGTTACTCATGGATGCCGGCTTTAAAAGTCCCTTCTGGGCGCCGGCTTTAATTGTCACTCATGGATGCCGGTTTTAAAAGTCCCTGCTGGGCGCCGGTTTTAATAGTTACTCATGGATGCCGGCTTTAAAAGTCCCTTCTGGGCGCCGGCTTTAAAAGTCCCTTCTGGGCGCCGGCTTTAAAAGTCCCTTCTGGGCACCGGCTTTAAAAGTCCCTTCTGGGCGCCGGCTTTAATTGTCACTCATGGATGCCGGTTTTAAAAGTCCCTTCTGGGAGCCGGCTTTAAAAGTCCCTTCTGGGCGCCGGCTTTAAAAGTCCCTTCTGGGCGCCGGCTTTAAAAGTCCCTTCTGGGCGCCGGCTTTAAAAGTCCCTTCTGGGCGCCGGCTTTAAAAGTCCCTTCTGGGCGCCGGCTTTAAAAGTCCCTTCTGGGCGCCGGCTTTAATTGTCACTCATGGATACCGGTTTTAAAAGTCCCTTCTGGGCGCCGGTTTTAATTGTCACTCATGGATACCGGTTTTAAAAGTCCCTTCTGGGTGCCGGTTTTAATTGTCACTCATGGATGCCGGTAAAAGTCTCTGCTGGGCGCCGGTTTTAATAGTCACTCATGGATGCCGGCTTTAAAAGTCCCTGCTGGGCGCCGGCTTTAAAAGACTCTTCTGGGCGCCGGTTTTCAAAGTCCCTTCTGGGCGCCGGCTTTAATTGTCACTCATGGATGCCGGTTTTAAAAGTCCCTGCTGGGCGCCGGTTTTAATAGTTACCCATGGATGCCGGCTTTAAAAGTCCCTTCTGGGCGCCGGCTTTAAAAGTCCTTTCTGGGCGCCGGCTTTAATTGTCACTCATGGATACCGGTTTTAAAAGTCCCTTCTGGGCGCCGGTTTTAATTGTCACTCATGGATACCGGTTTTAAAAGTCCCTTCTGGGCGCCGGTTTTAATTGTCACTCATGGATACCGGTTTTAAAAGTCCCTGCTGGGCGCCGGTTTTAATAGTCACTCATGGATGCCGGCATTAAAAGTCCCTTCTGGGCGCCAGCTTTAATTGTCACTCATGGATACCGGTTTTAAAAGTCCCTTCTGGGCGCCGGTTTTAATTGTCACTCATGGATACCGGTTTTAAAAGTCCCTTCTGGGCGCCGGTTTTAATTGTCACTCATGGATACCGGTTTTAAAAGTCCCTGGTGGGCGCCGGTTTTAATAGTCACTCATGGATGCCGGTTTTAAAGGTCCCTTCTGGGCGCCGGCTTTAAAAGTCCCTTCTGGGCGCCGGCTTTAATTGTCACTCATGGATACCGGTTTTAAAAGTCCCTTCTGGGCGCCGGTTTTAATTGTCACTCATGGATACCGGTTTTAAAAGTCCCTTCTGGGCGCCGGCTTTAAAAGTCCCTTCTGGGCGCCGGCATTAAAAGTCCCTTCTGGGCGCCGGCTTTAAAAGTCCCTTCTGGGCGCCGGCTTTAAACGTCCCTTCTGGGCGCCAGCTTTAAAAGTCCCTTCTGGGCGCCGGCTTTAAAAGTCCCTTCTGGGCGCCGGCTTTAAAAGTCCCTTCTGGGCGCCGGCTTTAAAAGTCCCTTCTGGGCGCCGGCTTTAAAAGTCCCTTCTTTGCGCCGGCTTTAATTTTCACTCATGGATGCCGGTTTTAAAAGTCCCTGCTGGGCGCCGGTTTTAATAGTTACTCATGGATGCCGGTTTTAAAAGTCCCTTCTGGGCGCCGGCTTTAAAATTCACTCATGGATACCGGTTTTAAAAGTCCCTGCTGGGCGCCGGTTTTAATAGTTACTCATGGATGCCGGCTTTAAAAGTCCCTTCTGGGCGCCGGCTTTAATTGTCACTCATGGATGCCGGTTTTAAAAGTCCCTGCTGGGCGCCGGTTTTAATAGTTACTCATGGATGCCGGCTTTAAAAGTCCCTTCTGGGCGCCGGCTTTAAAAGTCCCTTCTGGGCACCGGCTTTAAAAGTCCCTTCTGGGCGCCGGCTTTAATTGTCACTCATGGATGCCGGTTTTAAAAGTCCCTTCTGGGCGCCGGCTTTAAAAGTCCCTTCTGGGCGCCGGCTTTAAAAGTCCCTTCTGGGCGCCGGCTTTAAAAGTCCCTTCTGGGCGCCGGCTTTAAAAGTCCCTTCTGGGCGCCGGCTTTAAAAGTCCCTTCTGGGCGCCGGCTTTAAAAGTCCCTTCTGGGCGCCGGCTTTAAAAGTCCCTTCTGGGCGCCGGCTTTAATTGTCACTCATGGATGCCGGTTTTAAAAGTCACTCATGGATGCCGGTTTTAAATGTCCCTTCTGGGCGCCGGCTTTAAAAGTCCCTTCTGGGCGCCGGCTTTAATTGTCACTCATGGATACCGGTTTTAAAAGTCCCTTCTGGGCGCCGGTTTTAATTGTCACTCATGGATGCCGGTTTTAAAAGTCCCTTCTGGGAGCCGGCTTTAAAAGTCCCTTCTGGGCGCCGGCTTTAAAAGTCCCTTCTGGGCGCCGGCTTTAAAAGTCCCTTCTGGGCGCCGGCTTTAAAAGTCCCTTCTGGGCGCCGGCTTTAAAAGTCCCTTCTGGGCGCCGGCTTTAAAAGTCCCTTCTGGGCGCCGGCTTTAAAAGTCCCTTCTGGGCGCCGGCTTTAATTGTCACTCATGGATGCCGGTTTTAAAAGTCACTCATGGATGCCGGTTTTAAAAGTCCCTTCTGGGCGCCGGCTTTAAAAGTCCCTTCTGGGCGCCGGCTTTAATTGTCACTCATGGATACCGGTTTTAAAAGTCCCTTCTGGGCGCCGGTTTTAATTGTCACTCATGGATGCCGGTTTTAAAAGTCCCTGCTGGGCGCCGGTTTTAATAGTCACTCATGGATGCTTGTTTTAAAAGTCCCTTCTGGGCGCCGGCTTTAAAAGTCCCTTCTGGGCGCCGGCTTTAATTGTCACTCATGGATACCGGTTTTAACAGTCCCTTCTGGGCGCCGGTTTTAATTGTCACTCATGGATACCGGTTTTAAAAGTCCCTGCTGGGCGCCGGTTTTAATAGTCACTCATGGATGCCGGTTTTAAAAGTCCCTTCTGGGCGCCGGCTTTAAAAGTCCCTTCTGGGCGCCGGCTTTAATTGTCACTCATGGATGCCAGTTTTAAAAGTCCCTTCTGGGCGCTGGTTTTAATTGTCACTCATGGTTACCGGTTTTAAAAGTCCCTTCTGGGCGCCGGTTTTAATTGTCACTCATTTATGCCGGTAAAAGTCTCTGCTGGGCGCCGGTTTTAAAAGTCACTCATGGATGCCGGTTTTAAAAGTCCCTGCTGGGCGCCGGCTTTAAAAGTCCCTTGTGGGTGCCGGCTTTAAAAGTCCCTTCTGGGCGCCGGCTTTAAAAGTCCCTTCTGGGCGCCGGCATTAAAAGTCCCTTCTGGGCGCCGGCTTTAAAAGTCCCTTCTGGGCGCCGGCTTTAAAAGTCCCTTCTGGGCGCCGGCTTTAAAAGTCCCTTCTGGGCGCCGGCTTTAATTGTCACTCATGGATGCCGGTTTTAAAAGTCCCTGCTGGGCGCCGGTTTTAATAGTTACTCATGGATGCCGGCTTTAAAAGTCCCTTCTGGGCGCCGGCTTTAAAAGTCCCTTCTGGGCACCGGCTTTAAAAGTCCCTTCTGGGCACCGGCTTTAAAAGTCCCTTCCGGGCGCCGGTTTTAATTGTCACTCATGGATGCCGGTTTTTACAGTCCCTTCTGGGCGCCGGTTTTAAAAGTCCCTTCTGGGCGCCGGCATTAAAAGTCCCTTCTGGGCGCCGGCTTTAAAAGTCCCTTCTGGGCGCCGGCTTTAAAAGTCCCTTCTGGGCGCCGGCTTTAAAAGTCCCTTCTGGGCGCCGGCTTTAAAAGTCCCTTCTGGGCGCCGGCTTTAAAAGTCCCTTCTGGGCGCCGGCTTTAAAAGTCCCTTCTGGGCGCCGGCTTTAATTGTCACTCATGGATACCGGTTTTAAAAGTCCCTTCTGGGTGCCGGTTTTACTTGTCACTCATGGATGCCGGTTTTAATTGTCACTCATGGATGCCGGTTTTTAAAGTCCCTGCTGGGCGCCGGTTTTAATAGTCACTCATGGATGCCGGTTTTAAAAGTCCCTTGTGGGCGCCGGCTTTCAAAGTCACTCATGGATACCGGTTTTAAAAGCCCCTTCTGGGCGCCGGCTTTAACAGTCCCTTCTGGGCGCCGGCTTTAAAGGTCCCTTCTGGGCGCCGGCTTTAAAAGTCCCTTCTGGGCGCCGGCTTTAATTGTCACTCATGGATACCGGTTTTAAAAGTCCCTTCTGGGCGCCGGCTTTAATTGTCACTCAAGGATACCGGTTTTAAAAGTCCCTTCTGGGCGCCGGTTTTAAAAGTCCCTTCTGGGCGCCGGTTTTAATAGTCACTCATGGATGCCGGTTTTAAAAGTCCCTGCTGGGCGCCGGCTTTAAAAGACCCTTGTGGGCGCCGGTTTTAAAAGTCCCTTCTGGGCGCCGGCTTTAAAAGTCCCTTCTGGGCGCCGGCTTTAATTGTCATTCATGGATACCGGTTTTAAAAGTCCCTTCTGGGCGCCGGCTTTAATTGTCACTCATGGATGCCGGTTTTAAAAGTCCCTGCTGGGCGCCGGTTTTAATAGTTACTCATGGATGCCGGTTTTAAAAGTCCCTTGTTAGCGCCGGCTTTCAAAGTCACTCATGGATACCGGTTTTAAAAGTCCCTTCTGGGCGCCGGCTTTAACAGTCCCTTCTGGGCGCCGGCTTTAAAGGTCCCTTCTGGGCGCCGGCTTTAAAAGTCCCTTCTGGGCGCCGGCTTTAATTGTCACTCATGGATACCGGTTTTAAAAGTCCCTTCTGGGCGCCGGCTTTAATTGTCACTCATGGATGCCGGTTTTAAAAGTCCCTGCTGGGCGCCGGTTTTAATTGTCACTCATGGATGCCGGTAAAAGTATCTGCTGGGCGCCGGTTTTAATAGTTACTCATGGATGCCGGTTTTAAAAGTCCCTTCTTGGCGCCGGCTTTAAAATTCACTCATGGATACCGGTTTTAAAAGTCCCTTCTGGGCGCCGGCTTTAATTGTCACTCATGGATACCGGTTTTAAAAGTCCCTGCTGGGCGCCGGTTTTAATTGTCACTCATGGATGCCGGTAAAAGTATCTGCTGGGCGCCGGTTTTAATAGTCACTCATGGATGCCGGTTTTAAAAGTCCCTTCTGGGCGCCGGCATTAAAAGTCCTTTCTGGGCGCCGGCTTTAAAAGTCCCTTCTGGGCGCCGGTTTCAATAGTCACTCATGGATGCCGGTTTTAAAAGTCCCTTGTAGGCGCCGGTTTTAATACTCACTCATGGATGCCGGTTTTAAAAGTTCCTGCTGGGCGCCGGTTTTAATAGTCACTCATGGATGTCGGTTTGAAAAGTCCCTTCTGGGCGCCGGCTTTAAAAGTCCCTTCTGGGCGCCGGCTTTAAAAGTCCCTTCTGGGCGCCGGCTTTAAAAGTCCCTTCTGGGCGCCGGCTTTAAAAGTCCCTTCTGGGCGCCGGCTTTAATTGTCACTCATGGATACCGGTTTTAAAAGTCCCTTCTGGGTGCCGGTTTTAGTTGTCACTCATGGATGCCGGTTTTAATTGTCACTCATGGATGCCGGTTTTTAAAGTCCCTGCTGGGCGCCGGTTTTAATAGTCACTCATGGATGCCGGTTTTAAAAGTCCCTTGTGGGCGCCGGCTTTCAAAGTCACTCATGGATACCGGTTTTAAAAGTCCCTTCTGGGCGCCGGCTTTAACAGTCCCTTCTGGGCGCCGGCTTTAAAGGTCCCTTCTGGGCGCCGGCTTTAAAAGTCCCTTCTGGGCGCCGGCTTTAATTGTCACTCATGGATACCGGTTTTAAAAGTCCCTTCTGGGCGCCGGCTTTAATTGTCACTCAAGAATACCGGTTTTAAAAGTCCCTTCTGGGCGCCGGTTTTAAAAGTCCCTTCTGGTCGCCGGTTTTAAAAGTCCCTTCTGGGCGCCGGTTTTAATAGTCACTCATGGATGCCGGTTTTAAAAGTCCCTGCTGGGCGCCGGCTTTAAAAGACCCTTGTGGGCGCCGGTTTTAAAAGTCCCTTCTGGGCGCCGGCTTTAAAAGTCCCTTCTGGGCGCCGGCTTTAATTGTCACTCATGGATGCCGGTTTTAAAAGTCCCTTCTTGGCGCCGGCTTTAAAATTCACTCATGGATACCGGTTTTAAAAGTCCCTTCTGGGCGCCGGCTTTAATTGTCACACATGGATGCCGGTTTTAAAAGTCCCTGCTGGGCGCCGGTTTTAAAAGTCCCTGCTGGGCGCCGGTTTTAATAGTTACTCATGGATGCCGGCTTTAAAAGTCCCTTCTGGGCGCCGGCTTTAAAAGTCCCTTCTGGGCACCGGCTTTAAAAGTCCCTTCTGGGCACCGGCTTTAAAAGTCCCTTCTGGGCACCGGCTTTAAAAGTCCCTTCTGGGCGCCGGCTTTAATTGTCACTCATGGATGCCGGTTTTAAAAGTCCCTGCTGGGCGCCGGTTTTAATAGTCACTCATGGATGCCGGTTTTAAAAGTCCCTGCTGGGCGCCGGCTTTAAAAGTCCCTTCTGGGCGCCGGCTTTAAAAGTCCCTTCTGGGCGCCGGCTTTAAAAGTCCCTTCTGGGCGCCGGCTTTAAAAGTCCCTTCTGGGCGCCGGCTTTAAAAGTCCCTTCTGGGCTCCGGCTTTAAAAGTCCCTTCTGGGCGCCGGCTTTAATTGTCACTCATGGATACCGGTTTTAAAAGTCTCTTCTGGGCGCCGGTTTTAATTGTCACTCATGGATACCGGTTTTAAAAGTCCCTGCTGGGCGCCGGTTTTAATAGTCACTCATGGATGCCGGTTTTAAAAGTCCCTTCTGGGCGCCGGCATTAAAAGTCCTTTCTGGGCGCCGGCTTTAATTGTCAATCATGGATACCGGTTTTAAAAGTCCCTTCTGGGCGCCGGTTTTAATTGTCACTCATGGATACCGGTTTTAAAAGTCCCTTCTTGACCCTGGTTTTATTTGTCACTCATGGATGCCGGTAAAAGTCTCTGCTGGGCGCCGGTTTTAATAGTCACTCATGGATGCCGGTTTTAAAAGTCCCTGCTGGGCGCCGGCTTTAAAAGTCCCTTCTGGGCGCCGGCTTTAAAAGTCCCTTCTGGGCGCCGGCATTAAAAGTCCCTTCTGGGCGCCGGCTTTAAAAGTCCCTTCTGGGCGCCGGCTTTAAAAGTCCCTTCTGGGCGCCGGCTTTAAAAGTCCCTTCTGGGCGCCGGCTTTAAAAGTCCCTTCTGGGCGCCGGTTTCAATAGTCACTCATGGATGCCGGTTTTAAAAGTCCCTTCTAGGCGCCGATTTTAATACTCACTCATGGATGCCGGTTTGAAAAGTCCCTTCTGGGCGCCGGTTTTAGTTGTCACTCATGGATGCCGGTTTTAATTGTCACTTATGGATGCCGGTTTTTAAAGTCCCTACTGGGCGCCGGTTTTAATAGTCACTCATGGATGCCGGTTTTAAAAGTCCCTTGTGGGCGCCGGCTTTCAAAGTCACTCATGGATACCGGTTTTAAAAGTCCCTTCTGGGCGCCGGCTTTAACAGTCCCTTCTGGGCGCCGGCTTTAAAGGTCCCTTCTGGGGGCCGGCTTTAAAAGTCCCTTCTGGGCGCCGGCTTTAATTGTCACTCATGGATACCGGTTTTAAAAGTCGCTTCTGGGCGCCGGCTTTAATTGTCACTCAAGGATACTGGTTTTAAAAGTCCCTTCTGGGCGCCGGTTTTAAAAGTCCCTTCTGGGCGCCGGTTTTAAAAGTCCCTTCTGGGCGCCGGTTTAAATAGTCACTCATGGATGCCGGTTTTAAAAGTCCCTGCTGGGCGCCGGCTTTAAAAGTCCCTTGTGGGCGCCGGTTTTAAAAGTCCCTTCTGGGCACCGGCTTTAAAAGTCCCTTCTGGGCGCCGGCTTTAAAAGTCCCTTCTAGGCGCCGGCTTTAAAAGTCCCTTCTGGGCGCCGGCTTTAAAAGTCCCTTCTAGGCGCCGGCTTTAAAAGTCCCTTCTGGGCGCCGGTTTTAATTGTCACTCATGGATGCCGGTTTTTACAGTCCCTTCTGGGCGCCGGTTTTAAAAGTCCCTTCTGGGCGCCGGCATTAAAAGTCCCTTCTGGGCGCCGGCATTAAAAGTCCCTTCTGGGCGCCGGCTTTAAAAGTCCCTTCTGGGCGCCGGCTTTAAAAGTCCCTTCTGGGCGCCGGCTTTAAAAGTCCCTTCTGGGCGCCGGCTTTAAAAGTCCCTTCTGGGCGCCGGCTTTAAATGTCCCTTCTGGGCGCCGGCTTTAAAAGTCCCTTCTGGGCGCCGGCTTTAAAAGTCCCTTCTGGGCGCCGGCTTTAAAAGTCCCTTCTGGGCGCCGGCTTTAATTGTCACTCATGGATGCCGGTTTTAAAAGTCCCTGCTGGGCGCCGGTTTTAATTGTCACTCATGGATGCCGGTTTTAAAAGTCCCTGCTGGGCGCCGGTTTTAAAAGTCACTCATGGATGCCGGTTTTAAAAGTCCCTTCTGGGCGCCGGCTTTAAAAGTCCCTTCTGGGCGCCGGCTTTAAAAGTCCCTTCTGGGCGCCGGCTTTAATTGTCACTCATGGATACCGGTTTTAAAAGTCCCTTCTGGGCGCCGGTTTTAATTGTCACTCATGGATGCCGGTTTTAAAAGTCCCTGCTGGGCGCCGGTTTTAATAGTCACTCATGGATGCCGGTTTTAAAAGTCCCTTCTGGGCGCCGGCTTTAAAAGTCCCTTCTGGGCGCCGGCTTTAATTGTCACTCATGGATACCGGTTTTAAAAGTCCCTGCTGGGCGCCGGTTTTAAAAGTCCCTTCTGGGCGCCGGTTTTAATTGTCACTCATGGATACCGGTTTTAAAAGTCCCTTCTGGGCGCCGGTTTTAATTGTCACTCATGGATGCCGGTAAAAGTCTCTGCTGGGCGCCGGTTTCAATAGTCACTCATGGATGCCGGTTTTAAAAGTCCCTTGTAGGCGCCGGTTTTAATACTCACTCATGGATGCCGGTTTTAAAAGTTTCTGCTGGGCGCCGGTTTTAATAGTCACTCATGGATGTCGGTTTGAAACGTCCCTTCTGGGCGCCGGCTTTAAAAGTCCCTTCTGGGCGCCGGCTTTAAAAGTCCCTTCTGGGCGCCGGCTTTAAAAGTCCCTTCTGGGCGCCGGCTTTAATTGTCACTCATGGATACTGGTTTTAAAAGTCCCTTCTGGGCGCCGGCTTTAACAGTCCCTTCTGGGCGCCGGCTTTAATTGTCACTCATGGATACCGGTTTTAAAAGTCCCTTCTGGGCGCCGGCTTTAACAGTCCCTTCTGGGCGCCGGCTTTAAAAGTCCCTTCTGGGCGCCGGCTTTAATTGTCACTCATGGATACTGGTTTTAAAAGTCCCTTCTGGGCGCCGGCTTTAACAGTCCCTTCTGGGCGCCGGCTTTAATTGTCACTCATGGATACCGGTTTTAAAAGTCCCTTCTGGGCGCCGGCTTTAATTGTCACTCAAGGATACCGGTTTTAAAAGTCCCTGCTGGGCGCCGGCTTTAAAAGTCCCTTGTGGGCGCTGGTTTTAAAAGTCCCTTCTGGGCGCCGGCTTTAAAAGTCCCTTCTGGGCGCCGGCTTTAAAAGTCCCTTCTGGGCGCCGGCTTTAAAAGTCCCTTCTAGGCGCCGGCTTTAAAAGTCCCTTCTGGGCGCCGGTTTTAATTGTCACTCATGGATGCCGGTTTTTACAGTCCCTTCTAGGCGCCGGTTTTAAAAGTCCCTTCTGGGCGCCGGCATTAAAAGTCCCTTCTGGGCGCCGGCATTAAAAGTCCCTTCTGGGCGCCGGCATTAAAAGTCCCTTCTGGGCGCCGGCTTTAAAAGTCCCTTCTGGGCGCCGGCTTTAAAAGTCCCTTCTGGGCGCCGGCTTTAAAAGTCCCTTCTGGGCGCCGGCTTTAAAAGTCCCTTCTGGGCGCCGGCTTTAAAAGTCCCTTCTGGGCGCCGGCTTTAAAAGTCCCTTCTGGGCGCCGGTTTCAATAGTCACTTATGGATGCCGGTTTTAAAAGTCCCTTCTAGGCGCCGGTTTTAATAGTCACTCATGGATGCCGGTTTTAAAAGTCCCTTGTGGGCGCCGGCTTTCAAAGTCACTCATGGATACCGGTTTTAAAAGTCCCTTCTGGGCGCCGGCTTTAACAGTCCCTTCTGGGCGCCGGCTTTAACAGTCCCTTCTGGGCGCCGGCTTTAAAGGTCCCTTCTGGGCGCCGGCTTTAAAAGACCCTTGTGGGCGCCGGCTTTAATTGTCACTCATGGATACCGGTTTTAAAAGTCCCTTCTGGGCGCCGGCTTTAATTGTCACTCAAGGATACCGGTTTTAAAAGTCCCTTCTGGGCGCCAGTTTTAAAAGTCCCTTCTGGGCGCCGGTTTTAATAGTCACTCATGGATGCCGGTTTTAAAAGTCCCTTCTGGGCGCCGGCATTAAAAGTCCCTGCTGGGCGCCGGCTTTAAAAGTCCCTTGTGGGCGCCGGTTTTAAAAGTCCCTTCTGGGCGCCGGCTTTAAAAGTCCCTTCTGGGCGCCGGCTTTAAAAGTCCCTTCTGGGCGCCGGCTTTAAAAGTCCCTTCTGGGCGCCGGCTTTAAAAGTCTCTTCTGGGCGTCGGCTTTAAAAGCCCTTCTGGGCGCCGGCTTTAAAAGTCCCTTCTGGGCGCCGGCTTTAATTGTCACTCATGGATACCGGTTTTAAAAGTCCCTTCTGGGCGCCGGTTTTAATTGTCACTCATGGATGCCGGTGTTTAAAGTCCCTGCTGGGCGCCGGTTTTTAAAGTCCCTGCTGGGCGCCGGTTTTAATAGTCACTCATGGATGCCGGTTTTAAAAGTCCCTTCTGGGCGCCGGTTTTAATTGTCACTCATGGATACCGGTTTTAAAAGTCCCTGCTGGGCGCCGGTTTTAATAGTCACTCATGGATGCCGGCATTAAAAGTCCCTTCTGGGCGCCGGCTTTAAAAGTCCCTTCTGGGCGCCGGCTTTAAAGGTCCCTTCTGGGCGCTGGCTTTAAAAGTCCCTTCTGGGCGCCGGCTTTAATTGTCACTCATGGATACCGGTTTTAAAAGTCCCTTCTGGGCGCCGGTTTTAATTGTCACTCATGGATACCGGTTTTAAAAGTCCCTTCTGGGCGCCGTTTTTAATTGTCACTCATGGATGCCGGTAAAAGTCTCTGCTGGGCGCCGGTTTTAATAGTCACTCATGGATGCCGGTTTTAAAAGTCCCTGCTGGGCGCCGGCTTTAAAAGTCCCTTCTGGGCGCCGGTCTTAATAGTCACTCATGGATGCCGGTTTTAAAAGTCCCTTCTAGGCGCCGGTTTTAATACTCACTCATGGATGCCGGTTTGAAAAGTCCCTTCTGGGCGCCGGTTTTAGTTGTCACTCATGGATGCCGGTTTTAATTGTCACTCATGGATGCCGGTTTTTAAAGTCCCTGCTGGGCGCCGGTTTTAATAGTCACTCATGGATGCCGGTTTTAAAAGTCCCTTGTGGGCGCCGGCTTTCAAAGTCACTCATGGATACCAGTTTTAAAAGTCCCTTCTGGGCGCCGGCTTTAACAGTCCCTTCTGGGCGCCGGCTTTAAAGGTCCCTTCTGGGCGCCGGCTTTAAAAGTCCCTTCTGGGCGCCGGCTTTAATTGTCACTCATGGATACCGGTTTTAAAAGTCGCTTCTGGGCGCCGGCTTTAATTGTCACTCAAGGATACCGGTAAAAGTCTCTGCTGGGCGCCGGTTTTAATAGTCACTCATGGATGCCGGCATTAAAAGTCCCTTCTGGGCGCCGGCTTTAAAAGTCCCTTTTGGGCGCCGGCTTTAATTGTCACTCATGGATACCGGTTTTAAAAGTCCCTGCTGGGCGCCGGTTTTAATAGTCACTCATGGATGCCGGCTTTAAAAGTCCCTTCTGGGCGCCGGCTTTAAAAGTCCCTTCTGGGCGCCGGCTTTAATTGTCACTCATGGATACCAGTTTTAAAAGTCCCTTCTGGGCGCCGGTTTTAATTGTCACTCATGGATACCGGTAAAAGTCTCTGCTGGGCGCCGGTTTTAATAGTCACTCATGGATGCCGGTTTTAAAAGTCCCTGCTGGGCGCCGGCTTTAAAAGTCCCTTCTGGGCGCCGGCTTTAAAAGTCCCTTCTGGGCGCCGGTTTCAATAGTCACTCATGGATGCCGGTTTGAAAAGTCCCTTCTGGGCGCCGGTTTTAGTTGTCACTCATGGATGCCGGTTTTAATTGTCACTCATGGATGCCGGTTTTTAAAGTCCCTGCTGGGCGCCGGTTTTAATAGTCACTCATGGATGCCGGTTTTAAAAGTCCCTTGTGGGCGCCGGCTTTCAAAGTCACTCATGGATACCGGTTTTAAAAGTCCCTTCTGGGCGCCGGCTTTAACAGTCCCTTCTGGGCGCCGGCTTTAAAGGTCCCTTCTGGGCGCCGGCTTTAAAGGTCCCTTCTGGGCGCCGGCTTTAAAAGTCCCTTCTGGGCGCCGGCTTTAATTGTCACTCATGGATACCGGTTTTAAAAGTCGCTTCTGGGCGCCGGCTTTAATTGTCACTCAAGGATACCGGTTTTAAAAGTCCCTTCTGGGCGCCGGTTTTAAAAGTCCCTTCTGGGCGCCGGTTTTAAAAGTACCTTCTGGGCGCCGGTTTTAATAGTCACTCATGGATGCCGGTTTTAAAAGTCCCTGCTGGGCGCCGGCTTTAAAAGTCCCTTGTGGGCGCCGGTTTTAAAAGTCCCTTCTGGGCGCCGGCTTTAAAAGTCCCTTCTGGGCGCCGACTTTAAAAGTCCCTTCTAGGCGCCGGCTTTAAAAGTCCCTTCTGGGCGCCGGCTTTAAAAGTCCCTTCTAGGCGCCGGCTTTAAAAGTCCCTTCTGGGCGCCGGTTTTAATTGTCACTCATGGATGCCGGTTTTTACAGTCCCTTCTGGGCGCCGGTTTTAAAAGTCCCTTCTGGGCGCCGGCATTAAAAGTCCCTTCTGGGCACCGGCTTTAAAAGTCCCTTCTGGGCGCCGGCTTTAATTGTCACTCATGGATGCCGGTTTTAAAAGTCCCTTCTGGGCGCCGGTTTTAATTGTCACTCATGGATACCGGTTTTAAAAGTCCCTGCTGTGCGCCGGTTTTAATAGTCACTCATGGATGCCGGTTTTAAAAGTCCCTTCTGGGCGCCGGCTTTAATTGTCACTCATGGATACCGGTTTTAAAAGTCCCTTCTGGGTGCCGGTTTTAATTGTCACTCATGGATACCGGTTTTAAAAGTCCCTGCTGGGCGCCGGTTTTAATAGTCACTCATGGATGCCGGTTTTAAAAGTCCCTTCTGGGCGAAGGCTTTAAAAGTCCATTCTGGGCGAAGGCTTTAAAAGTCCATTCTGGGCGCCGGCTTTAATTGTCACTCATGGATACCGGTTTTAAAAGTCCCTTCTGGGCGCCGGTTTTAATTGTCACTCATGGATGCCGGTTTTAAAAGTCCCTGCTGGGCGCCGGTTTTAATAGTCACTCATGGATGCCGGCTTTAAAAGTCCCTTCTGGGCGCCGGCTTTAATTGTCACTCATGGATACCGGTTTTAAAAGTCCCTTCTGGGCGCCGGTTTTAATTGTCACTCATGGATACCGGTTTTAAAAGTCCCTTCTGGGCGCCGGTTTTAATTGTCACTCATGGATACCGGTTTTAAAAGTCCCTGCTGGGCGCCGGTTTTAATAGTCACTCATGGATGCCGGCATTAAAAGTCCCTTCTGGGCGCCGGCTTTAAAAGTCCCTTCTGGGCGCCGGCTTTAATTGTCACTCATGGATACCGGTTTTAAAAGTCCCTTCTGGGCGCCGGTTTTAATTGTCACTCATGGATACCGGTTTTAAAAATCCCTTCTGGGCGCCGGTTTTAATTGTCACTCATGGATACCGGTTTTAAAAGTCCCTGCTGGGCGCCGGTTTTAATAGTCACTCATGGATGCCGGTTTTAAAGGTCCCTTCTGGGCGCCGGCTTTAAAAGTCCCTTCTGGGCGCCGGCTTTAATTGTCACTCATGGATACCGGTTTTAAAAGTCCCTTCTGGGCGCCGGTTTTAATTGTCACTCATGGATACCGGTTTTAAAAGTCCCTTCTGGGCGCCGTTTTTAATTGTCACTCATGGATGCCGGTAAAAGTCTCTTCTGGGCGCCGGTTTTAAAAGTCACTCATGGATGCCGGTTTTAAAAGTCCCTGCTGGGCGCCGGCTTTAAAAGTCCCTTGTGGGCGCCGGCTTTAAAAGTCCCTTGTGGGCGCCGGTTTTAAAAGTCCCTTCTGGGCGCCGGCATTAAAAGTCCCTTCTGGGCGCCGGCTTTAAAAGTCTCTTCTGGGCGCCGGCTTTAAAAGTCCCTTCTGGGCGCCGGCTTTAAAAGTCCCTTCTGGGCGCCGGCTTTAAAAGTCCCTTCTGGGCGCCGGCTTTAAAAGTCCCTTCTGGGCGCCGGCTTTAAAAGTCCCTTCTGGGCGCCGGCTTTAAAAGTCCCTTCTGGGCGCCGGCTTTAAAAGTCCCTTCTGGGCGCCGGCTTTAAAAGTCCCTTCTGGGCGCCGGCTTTAAAAGTCCCTTCTGGGCGCCGGCTTTAAAAGTCCCTTCTGGGCGCCGGCTTTAATTTTCACTCATGGATACCGGTTTTAAAAGTCCCTTCTGGGCGCCGGTTTTAATTGTCACTCATGGATACCGGTTTTAAAAGTCCCTGCTGGGCGCCGGTTTTAATAGTCACTCATGGATGCCGGCATTAAAAGTCCCTGCTGGGCGCCGGCTTTAAAAGTCCCTTCTGGGCGCCGGTTTTAAAAGTCCCTTCTGGGCGCCGGCTTTAAAAGTCCCTTCTAGGCGCCGGCTTTAAAAGTCCCTTCTGGGCGCCGGCATTAAAAGTCCCTTCTGGGCGCCGGCATTAAAAGTCCATTCTGGGCGCCGGCTTTAAAAGTCCCTTCTGGGCGCCGGCTTTAAAAGTCCCTTCTGGGCGCCGGCTTTAAAAGTCCCTTCTGGGCGCCGGCTTTAATTGTCACTCATGGATGCCGGTTTTAAAAGTCCCTGCTGGGCGCCGGTTTTAATAGTTACTCATGGATGCCGGCTTAAAAATTCCCTTTTGGGCGCCGGCTTTAATTGTCACTCATGGATGCCGGTTTTAAAAGTCCCTGCTGGGCGCCGGTTTTAATAGTTACTCATGGATGCCGGCTTTAAAAGTCCCTTCTGGGCGCCGGCTTTAAAAGTCCCTTCTGGGCGCCGGCTTTAAAAGTCTCTTCTGGGCGCCGGCTTTAAAATTCCCTTCTGGGCGCCGGCTTTAATTGTCACTCATGGATGCCGGTTTTAAAAGTCCCTGCTGGGCGCCGGCTTTAAAAGTCCCTTGTGGGCGCCGGTTTTAAAAGTCCCTTCTGGGCGCCGGCTTTAAAAGTCCCTTCTGGGCTCCGGCTTTAAAAGTCCCTTCTGGGCGCCGGCTTTAAAAGTCCCTTCTGGGCGCCGGCTTTAAAAGTCCCTTCTGGGCGCCGGCTTTAAAAGTCCCTTCTGGGCGACTGCTTTAAAAGTCCATTCTGGGCGCCGGCTTTAATTGTCACTCATGGATACCGGTTTTAAAAGTCCCTTCTGGGCGCCGGTTTTAATTGTCACTCATGGATGCCGGTTTTAAAAGTCCCTGCTGGGCGCCGGTTTTAATAGTCACTCATGGATGCCGGTTTTAAAAGTCCCTGCTGGGCGCCGGTTTTAATAGTCACTCATGGATGCCGGTTTTAAAAGTCCCTTCTGGGCGCCGGCTTTAAAAGTCCCTTCTGGGCGCCGGCTTTAAAAGTCCCTTCTGGGCGCCGGCTTTAATTGTCACTCATGGATACCGGTTTTAAAAGTCCCTTCTGGGCGCCGGTTTTAATTGTCACTCATGGATACCGGTTTTAAAAGTCCCTTCTGGGTGCCGGTTTTAATTGTCACTCATGGATACAGGTTTTAAAAGTCTCTGCTGGGCGCCGGTTTTAATAGTCACTCATGGATGCCGGCTTTAAAAGTCCCTGCTGGGCGCCGGCTTTAAAAGTCCCTTCTGGGCGCCGGTTTTCAAAGTCCCTTCTGGGCGCCGGCTTTAATTGTCACTCATGGATGCCGGTTTTAAAAGTCCCTGCTGGGCGCCGGTTTTAATAGTTACCCATGGATGCCGGCTTTAAAAGTCCCTTCTGGGCGCCGGCTTTAAAAGTCCTTTCTGGGCGCCGGCTTTAATTGTCACTCATGGATACCGGTTTTAAAAGTCCCTTCTGGGCGCCGGTTTTAATTGTCACTCATGGATACCGGTTTTAAAAGTCCCTTCTGGGCGCCGGTTTTAATTGTCACTCATGGATACCGGTTTTAAAAGTCCCTGCTGGGCGCCGGTTTTAATAGTCACTCATGGATGCCGGCATTAAAAGTCCCTTCTGGGCGCCGGCTTTAAAAGTCCCTTCTGGGCGCCGGCTTTAAAGGTCCCTTCTGGGCGCTGGCTTTAAAAGTCCCTTCTGGGCGCCGGCTTTAATTGTCACTCATGGATACCGGTTTTAAAAGTCCCTTCTGGGCGCCGGTTTTAATTGTCACTCATGGATACCGGTTTTAAAAGTCCCTTCTGGGCGCCGTTTTTAATTGTCACTCATGGATGCCGGTAAAAGTCTCTGCTGGGCGCCGGTTTTAATAGTCACTCATGGATGCCGGTTTTAAAAGTCCCTGCTGGGCGCCGGCTTTAAAAGTCCCTTCTGGGCGCCGGTCTTAATAGTCACTCATGGATGCCGGTTTTAAAAGTCCCTTCTAGGCGCCGGTTTTAATACTCACTCATGGATGCCGGTTTGAAAAGTCCCTTCTGGGCGCCGGTTTTAGTTGTCACTCATGGATGCCGGTTTTAATTGTCACTCATGGATGCCGGTTTTTAAAGTCCCTGCTGGGCGCCGGTTTTAATAGTCACTCATGGATGCCGGTTTTAAAAGTCCCTTGTGGGCGCCGGCTTTCAAAGTCACTCATGGATACCAGTTTTAAAAGTCCCTTCTGGGCGCCGGCTTTAACAGTCCCTTCTGGGCGCCGGCTTTAAAGGTCCCTTCTGGGCGCCGGCTTTAAAAGTCCCTTCTGGGCGCCGGCTTTAATTGTCACTCATGGATACCGGTTTTAAAAGTCGCTTCTGGGCGCCGGCTTTAATTGTCACTCAAGGATACCGGTTTTAAAAGTCCCTTCTGGGCGCCGGTTTTAAAAGTCCCTTCTGGGCGCCGGTTTTAATAGTCACTCATGGATGCCGGTTTTAAAAGTCCCTGCTGGGCGCCGGCTTTAAAAGTCCCTTCTGGGCGCCGGTTTTAAAAGTCCCTTCTGGGCGCCGGCTTTAAAAGTCCCTTCTAGGCGCCGGCTTTAAAAGTCCCTTCTGGGCGCCGGCATTAAAAGTCCCTTCTGGGCGCCGGCATTAAAAGTCCCTTCTGGACGCCGGCTTTAAAAGTCCCTTCTGGGCGCCGGCTTTAAAAGTCCCTTCTGGGCGCCGGCTTTAATTGTCACTCATGGATGCCGGTTTTAAAAGTCCCTGCTGGGCGCCGGTTTTAATAGTTACTCATGGATGCCGGCTTAAAAATTCCCTTTTGGGCGCCGGCTTTAATTGTCACTCATGGATGCCGGTTTTAAAAGTCCCTGCTGGGCGCCGGTTTTAATAGTTACTCATGGATGCCGGCTTTAAAAGTCCCTTCTGGGCGCCGGCTTTAAAAGTCCCTTCTGGGCGCCGGCTTTAAAAGTCTCTTCTGGGCGCCGGCTTTAAAATTCCCTTCTGGGCGCCGGCTTTAATTGTCACTCATGGATGCCGGTTTTAAAAGTCCCTGCTGGGCGCCGGTTTTAATAGTCACTCATGGATGCCGGTTTTAAAAGTCCCTGCTGGGCGCCGGCTTTAAAAGTCCCTTGTGGGCGCCGGTTTTAAAAGTCCCTTCTGGGCGCCGGCTTTAAAAGTCCCTTCTGGGCTCCGGCTTTAAAAGTCCCTTCTGGGCTCCGGCTTTAAAAGTCCCTTCTGGGCGCCGGCTTTAAAAGTCCCTTCTGGGCGCCGGCTTTAAAAGTCCCTTCTGGGCGCCGGCTTTAAAAGTCCCTTCTGGGCGACTGCTTTAAAAGTCCATTCTGGGCGCCGGCTTTAATTGTCACTCATGGATACCGGTTTTAAAAGTCCCTTCTGGGCGCCGGTTTTAATTGTCACTCATGGATGCCGGTTTTAAAAGTCCCTGCTGGGCGCCGGTTTTAATAGTCACTCATGGATGCCGGTTTTAAAAGTCCCTGCTGGGCGCCGGTTTTAATAGTCACTCATGGATGCCGGTTTTAAAAGTCCCTTCTGGGCGCCGGCTTTAAAAGTCCCTTCTGGGCGCCGGCTTTAAAAGTCCCTTCTGGGCGCCGGCTTTAAAAGTCCCTTCTGGGCGCCGGCTTTAATTGTCACTCATGGATACCGGTTTTAAAAGTCCCTTCTGGGCGCCGGTTTTAATTGTCACTCATGGATACCGGTTTTAAAAGTCCCTTCTGGGTGCCGGTTTTAATTGTCACTCATGGATGCCGGTAAAAGTCTCTGCTGGGCGCCGGTTTTAATAGTCACTCATGGATGCCGGCTTTAAAAGTCCCTGCTGGGCGCCGGCTTTAAAAGTCCCTTCTGGGCGCCGGTTTTCAAAGTCCCTTCTGGGCGCCGGCTTTAATTGTCACTCATGGATGCCGGTTTTAAAAGTCCCTGCTGGGCGCCGGTTTTAATAGTTACCCATGGATGCCGGCTTTAAAAGTCCCTTCTGGGCGCCGGCTTTAAAAGTCCTTTCTGGGCGCCGGCTTTAATTGTCACTCATGGATACCGGTTTTAAAAGTCCCTTCTGGGCGCCGGTTTTAATTGTCACTCATGGATACCGGTTTTAAAAGTCCCTGCTGGGCGCCGGTTTTAATAGTCACTCATGGATGCCGGCATTAAAAGTCCCTTCTGGGCGCCAGCTTTAATTGTCACTCATGGATACCGGTTTTAAAAGTCCCTTCTGGGCGCCGGTTTTAATTGTCACTCATGGATACCGGTTTTAAAAGTCCCTTCTGGGCGCCGGTTTTAATTGTCACTCATGGATACCGGTTTTAAAAGTCCCTGGTGGGCGCCGGTTTTAATAGTCACTCATGGATGCCGGTTTTAAAGGTCCCTTCTGGGCGCCGGCTTTAAAAGTCCCTTCTGGGCGCCGGCTTTAATTGTCACTCATGGATACCGGTTTTAAAAGTCCCTTCTGGGCGCCGGTTTTAATTGTCACTCATGGATACCGGTTTTAAAAGTCCCTTCTGGGCGCCGGCTTTAAAAGTCCCTTCTGGGCGCCGGCATTAAAAGTCCCTTCTGGGCGCCGGCTTTAAAAGTCCCTTCTGGGCGCCGGCTTTAAACGTCCCTTCTGGGCGCCAGCTTTAAAAGTCCCTTCTGGGCGCCGGCTTTAAAAGTCCCTTCTGGGCGCCGGCTTTAAAAGTCCCTTCTGGGCGCCGGCTTTAAAAGTCCCTTCTTTGCGCCGGCTTTAATTTTCACTCATGGATGCCGGTTTTAAAAGTCCCTGCTGGGCGCCGGTTTTAATAGTTACTCATGGATGCCGGCTTTAAAAGTCCCTTCTGGGCGCCGGCTTTAATTGTCACTCATGGATGCCGGTTTTAAAAGTCCCTGCTGGGCGCCGGTTTTAATAGTTACTCATGGATGCCGGCTTTAAAAGTCCCTTCTGGGCGCCGGCTTTAAAAGTCCCTTCTGGGCGCCGGCTTTAAAAGTCCCTTCTGGGCACCGGCTTTAAAAGTCCCTTCTGGGCGCCGGCTTTAATTGTCACTCATGGATGCCGGTTTTAAAAGTCCCTTCTGGGAGCCGGCTTTAAAAGTCCCTTCTGGGCGCCGGCTTTAAAAGTCCCTTCTGGGCGCCGGCTTTAAAAGTCCCTTCTGGGCGCCGGCTTTAAAAGTCCCTTCTGGGCGCCGGCTTTAAAAGTCCCTTCTGGGCGCCGGCTTTAAAAGTCCCTTCTGGGCGCCGGCTTTAATTGTCACTCATGGATACCGGTTTTAAAAGTCCCTTCTGGGCGCCGGTTTTAATTGTCACTCATGGATACCGGTTTTAAAAGTCCCTTCTGGGTGCCGGTTTTAATTGTCACTCATGGATGCCGGTAAAAGTCTCTGCTGGGCGCCGGTTTTAATAGTCACTCATGGATGCCGGCTTTAAAAGTCCCTGCTGGGCGCCGGCTTTAAAAGACTCTTCTGGGCGCCGGTTTTCAAAGTCCCTTCTGGGCGCCGGCTTTAATTGTCACTCATGGATGCCGGTTTTAAAAGTCCCTGCTGGGCGCCGGTTTTAATAGTTACCCATGGATGCCGGCTTTAAAAGTCCCTTCTGGGCGCCGGCTTTAAAAGTCCTTTCTGGGCGCCGGCTTTAATTGTCACTCATGGATACCGGTTTTAAAAGTCCCTTCTGGGCGCCGGTTTTAATTGTCACTCATGGATACCGGTTTTAAAAGTCCCTTCTGGGCGCCGGTTTTAATTGTCACTCATGGATACCGGTTTTAAAAGTCCCTGCTGGGCGCCGGTTTTAATAGTCACTCATGGATGCCGGCATTAAAAGTCCCTTCTGGGCGCCAGCTTTAATTGTCACTCATGGATACCGGTTTTAAAAGTCCCTTCTGGGCGCCGGTTTTAATTGTCACTCATGGATACCGGTTTTAAAAGTCCCTTCTGGGCGCCGGTTTTAATTGTCACTCATGGATACCGGTTTTAAAAGTCCCTGGTGGGCGCCGGTTTTAATAGTCACTCATGGATGCCGGTTTTAAAGGTCCCTTCTGGGCGCCGGCTTTAAAAGTCCCTTCTGGGTGCCGGTTTTAATTGTCACTCATGGATGCCGGTAAAAGTCTCTGCTGGGCGCCGGTTTTAATAGTCACTCATGGATGCCGGCTTTAAAAGTCCCTGCTGGGCGCCGGCTTTAAAAGTCCCTTCTGGGCGCCGGTTTTCAAAGTCCCTTCTGGGCGCCGGCTTTAATTGTCACTCATGGATGCCGGTTTTAAAAGTCCCTGCTGGGCGCCGGTTTTAATAGTTACCCATGGATGCCGGCTTTAAAAGTCCCTTCTGGGCGCCGGCTTTAAAAGTCCTTTCTGGGCGCCGGCTTTAATTGTCACTCATGGATACCGGTTTTAAAAGTCCCTTCTGGGCGCCGGTTTTAATTGTCACTCATGGATACCGGTTTTAAAAGTCCCTGCTGGGCGCCGGTTTTAATAGTCACTCATGGATGCCGGCATTAAAAGTCCCTTCTGGGCGCCAGCTTTAATTGTCACTCATGGATACCGGTTTTAAAAGTCCTTTCTGGGCGCCGGTTTTAATTGTCACTCATGGATACCGGTTTTAAAAGTCCCTTCTGGGCGCCGGTTTTAATTGTCACTCATGGATACCGGTTTTAAAAGTCCCTGGTGGGCGCCGGTTTTAATAGTCACTCATGGATGCCGGTTTTAAAGGTCCCTTCTGGGCGCCGGCTTTAAAAGTCCCTTCTGGGCGCCGGCTTTAATTGTCACTCATGGATACCGGTTTTAAAAGTCCCTTCTGGGCGCCGGTTTTAATTGTCACTCATGGATACCGGTTTTAAAAGTCCCTTCTGGGCGCCGGCTTTAAAAGTCCCTTCTGGGCGCCGGCATTAAAAGTCCCTTCTGGGCGCCGGCTTTAAAAGTCCCTTCTGGGCGCCGGCTTTAAACGTCCCTTCTGGGCGCCAGCTTTAAAAGTCCCTTCTGGGCGCCGGCTTTAAAAGTCCCTTCTGGGCGCCGGCTTTAAAAGTCCCTTCTGGGCGCCGGCTTTAAAAGTCCCTTCTGGGCGCCGGCTTTAAAAGTCCCTTCTTTGCGCCGGCTTTAATTTTCACTCATGGATGCCGGTTTTAAAAGTCCCTGCTGGGCGCCGGTTTTAATAGTTACTCATGGATGCCGGCTTTAAAAGTCCCTTCTGGGCGCCGGCTTTAATTGTCACTCATGGATGCCGGTTTTAAAAGTCCCTGCTGGGCGCCGGTTTTAATAGTTACTCATGGATGCCGGCTTTAAAAGTCCCTTCTGGGCGCCGGCTTTAAAAGTCCCTTCTGGGCGCCGGCTTTAAAAGTCCCTTCTGGGCACCGGCTTTAAAAGTCCCTTCTGGGCGCCGGCTTTGATTGTCACTCATGGATGCCGGTTTTAAAAGTCCCTTCTGGGAGCCGGCTTTAAAAGTCCCTTCTGGGCGCCGGCTTTAAAAGTCCCTTCTGGGCGCCGGCTTTAAAAGTCCCTTCTGGGCGCCGGCTTTAAAAGTCCCTTCTGGGCGCCGGCTTTAAAAGTCCCTTCTGGGCGCCGGCTTTAAAAGTCCCTTCTGGGCGCCGGCTTTAAAAGTCCCTTCTGGGCGCCGGCTTTAATTGTCACTCATGGATACCGGTTTTAAAAGTCCCTTCTGGGCGCCGGTTTTAATTGTCACTCATGGATACCGGTTTTAAAAGTCCCTTCTGGGTGCCGGTTTTAATTGTCACTCATGGATGCCGGTAAAAGTCTCTGCTGGGCGCCGGTTTTAATAGTCACTCATGGATGCCGGCTTTAAAAGTCCCTGCTGGGCGCCGGCTTTAAAAGACTCTTCTGGGCGCCGGTTTTCAAAGTCCCTTCTGGGCGCCGGCTTTAATTGTCACTCATGGATGCCGGTTTTAAAAGTCCCTGCTGGGCGCCGGTTTTAATAGTTACCCATGGATGCCGGCTTTAAAAGTCCCTTCTGGGCGCCGGCTTTAAAAGTCCTTTCTGGGCGCCGGCTTTAATTGTCACTCATGGATACCGGTTTTAAAAGTCCCTTCTGGGCGCCGGTTTTAATTGTCACTCATGGATACCGGTTTTAAAAGTCCCTTCTGGGCGCCGGTTTTAATTGTCACTCATGGATACCGGTTTTAAAAGTCCCTGCTGGGCGCCGGTTTTAATAGTCACTCATGGATGCCGGCATTAAAAGTCCCTTCTGGGCGCCAGCTTTAATTGTCACTCATGGATACCGGTTTTAAAAGTCCCTTCTGGGCGCCGGTTTTAATTGTCACTCATGGATACCGGTTTTAAAAGTCCCTTCTGGGCGCCGGTTTTAATTGTCACTCATGGATACCGGTTTTAAAAGTCCCTGGTGGGCGCCGGTTTTAATAGTCACTCATGGATGCCGGTTTTAAAGGTCCCTTCTGGGCGCCGGCTTTAAAAGTCCCTTCTGGGCGCCGGCTTTAATTGTCACTCATGGATACCGGTTTTAAAAGTCCCTTCTGGGCGCCGGTTTTAATTGTCACTCATGGATACCGGTTTTAAAAGTCCCTTCTGGGCGCCGGCTTTAAAAGTCCCTTCTGGGCGCCGGCATTAAAAGTCCCTTCTGGGCGCCGGCTTTAAAAGTCCCTTCTGGGCGCCGGCTTTAAACGTCCCTTCTGGGCGCCAGCTTTAAAAGTCCCTTCTGGGCGCCGGCTTTAAAAGTCCCTTCTGGGCGCCGGCTTTAAAAGTCCCTTCTGGGCGCCGGCTTTAAAAGTCCCTTCTGGGCGCCGGCTTTAAAAGTCCCTTCTTTGCGCCGGCTTTAATTTTCACTCATGGATGCCGGTTTTAAAAGTCCCTGCTGGGCGCCGGTTTTAATAGTTACTCATGGATGCCGGTTTTAAAAGTCCCTTCTGGGCGCCGGCTTTAAAATTCACTCATGGATACCGGTTTTAAAAGTCCCTGCTGGGCGCCGGTTTTAATAGTTACTCATGGATGCCGGCTTTAAAAGTCCCTTCTGGGCGCCGGCTTTAATTGTCACTCATGGATGCCGGTTTTAAAAGTCCCTGCTGGGCGCCGGTTTTAATAGTTACTCATGGATGCCGGCTTTAAAAGTCCCTTCTGGGCGCCGGCTTTAAAAGTCCCTTCTGGGCACCGGCTTTAAAAGTCCCTTCTGGGCGCCGGCTTTAATTGTCACTCATGGATGCCGGTTTTAAAAGTCCCTTCTGGGCGCCGGCTTTAAAAGTCCCTTCTGGGCGCCGGCTTTAAAAGTCCCTTCTGGGCGCCGGCTTTAAAAGTCCCTTCTGGGCGCCGGCTTTAAAAGTCCCTTCTGGGCGCCGGCTTTAAAAGTCCCTTCTGGGCGCCGGCTTTAAAAGTCCCTTCTGGGCGCCGGCTTTAATTGTCACTCATGGATGCCGGTTTTAAAAGTCACTCATGGATGCCGGTTTTAAATGTCCCTTCTGGGCGCCGGCTTTAAAAGTCCCTTCTGGGCGCCGGCTTTAATTGTCACTCATGGATACCGGTTTTAAAAGTCCCTTCTGGGCGCCGGTTTTAATTGTCACTCATGGATGCCGGTTTTAAAAGTCCCTTCTGGGAGCCGGCTTTAAAAGTCCCTTCTGGGCGCCGGCTTTAAAAGTCCCTTCTGGGCGCCGGCTTTAAAAGTCCCTTCTGGGCGCCGGCTTTAAAAGTCCCTTCTGGGCGCCGGCTTTAAAAGTCCCTTCTGGGCGCCGGCTTTAAAAGTCCCTTCTGGGCGCCGGCTTTAAAAGTCCCTTCTGGGCGCCGGCTTTAATTGTCACTCATGGATGCCGGTTTTAAAAGTCACTCATGGATGCCGGTTTTAAAAGTCCCTTCTGGGCGCCGGCTTTAAAAGTCCCTTCTGGGCGCCGGCTTTAATTGTCACTCATGGATACCGGTTTTAAAAGTCCCTTCTGGGCGCCGGTTTTAATTGTCACTCATGGATGCCGGTTTTAAAAGTCCCTGCTGGGCGCCGGTTTTAATAGTCACTCATGGATGCTTGTTTTAAAAGTCCCTTCTGGGCGCCGGCTTTAAAAGTCCCTTCTGGGCGCCGGCTTTAATTGTCACTCATGGATACCGGTTTTAACAGTCCCTTCTGGGCGCCGGTTTTAATTGTCACTCATGGATACCGGTTTTAAAAGTCCCTGCTGGGCGCCGGTTTTAATAGTCACTCATGGATGCCGGTTTTAAAAGTCCCTTCTGGGCGCCGGCTTTAAAAGTCCCTTCTGGGCGCCGGCTTTAATTGTCACTCATGGATGCCAGTTTTAAAAGTCCCTTCTGGGCGCTGGTTTTAATTGTCACTCATGGTTACCGGTTTTAAAAGTCCCTTCTGGGCGCCGGTTTTAATTGTCACTCATTTATGCCGGTAAAAGTCTCTGCTGGGCGCCGGTTTTAAAAGTCACTCATGGATGCCGGTTTTAAAAGTCCCTGCTGGGCGCCGGCTTTAAAAGTCCCTTGTGGGTGCCGGCTTTAAAAGTCCCTTCTGGGCGCCGGCTTTAAAAGTCCCTTCTGGGCGCCGGCATTAAAAGTCCCTTCTGGGCGCCGGCTTTAAAAGTCCCTTCTGGGCGCCGGCTTTAAAAGTCCCTTCTGGGCGCCGGCTTTAAAAGTCCCTTCTGGGCGCCGGCTTTAATTGTCACTCATGGATGCCGGTTTTAAAAGTCCCTGCTGGGCGCCGGTTTTAATAGTTACTCATGGATGCCGGCTTTAAAAGTCCCTTCTGGGCGCCGGCTTTAAAAGTCCCTTCTGGGCACCGGCTTTAAAAGTCCCTTCTGGGCACCGGCTTTAAAAGTCCCTTCCGGGCGCCGGTTTTAATTGTCACTCATGGATGCCGGTTTTTACAGTCCCTTCTGGGCGCCGGCATTAAAAGTCCCTTCTGGGCGCCGGTTTTAATAGTCACTCATGGATGCCGGTTTTAAAAGTCCCTTGTGGGCGCCGGCTTTCAAAGTCACTCATGGATACCGGTTTTAAAAGCCCCTTCTGGGCGCCGGCTTTAACAGTCCCTTCTGGGCGCCGGCTTTAAAGGTCCCTTCTGGGCGCCGGCTTTAAAAGTCCCTTCTGGGCGCCGGCTTTAATTGTCACTCATGGATACCGGTTTTAAAAGTCCCTTCTGGGCGCCGGCTTTAATTGTCACTCAAGGATACCGGTTTTAAAAGTCCCTTCTGGGCGCCGGTTTTAAAAGTCCCTTCTGGGCGCCGGTTTTAATAGTCACTCATGGATGCCGGTTTTAAAAGTCCCTGCTGGGCGCCGGCTTTAAAAGACCCTTGTGGGCGCCGGCTTTAAAAGTCCCTTCTGGGCGCCGGCTTTAAAAGTCCCTTCTGGGCGCCGGCTTTAATTGTCATTCATGGATACCGGTTTTAAAAGTCCCTTCTGGGCGCCGGCTTTAATTGTCACTCATGGATGCCGGTTTTAAAAGTCCCTGCTGGGCGCCGGTTTTAATAGTTACTCATGGATGCCGGTTTTAAAAGTCCCTTGTGGGCGCCGGCTTTCAAAGTCACTCATGGATACCGGTTTTAAAAGTCCCTTCTGGGCGCCGGCTTTAACAGTCCCTTCTGGGCGCCGGCTTTAAAGGTCCCTTCTGGGCGCCGGCTTTAAAAGTCCCTTCTGGGCGCCGGCTTTAATTGTCACTCATGGATACCGGTTTTAAAAGTCCCTTCTGGGCGCCGGCTTTAATTGTCACTCATGGATGCCGGTTTTAAAAGTCCCTGCTGGGCGCCGGTTTTAATTGTCACTCATGGATGCCGGTAAAAGTATCTGCTGGGCGCCGGTTTTAATAGTTACTCATGGATGCCGGTTTTAAAAGTCCCTTCTTGGCGCCGGCTTTAAAATTCACTCATGGATACCGGTTTTAAAAGTCCCTTCTGGGCGCCGGCTTTAATTGTCACTCATGGATACCGGTTTTAAAAGTCCCTGCTGGGCGCCGGTTTTAATTGTCACTCATGGATGCCGGTAAAAGTATCTGCTGGGCGCCGGTTTTAATAGTCACTCATGGATGCCGGTTTTAAAAGTCCCTTCTGGGCGCCGGCATTAAAAGTCCTTTCTGGGCGCCGGCTTTAAAAGTCCCTTCTGGGCGCCGGTTTCAATAGTCACTCATGGATGCCGGTTTTAAAAGTCCCTTGTAGGCGCCGGTTTTAATACTCACTCATGGATGCCGGTTTTAAAAGTTCCTGCTGGGCGCCGGTTTTAATAGTCACTCATGGATGTCGGTTTGAAAAGTCCCTTCTGGGCGCCGGCTTTAAAAGTCCCTTCTGGGCGCCGGCTTTAAAAGTCCCTTCTGGGCGCCGGCTTTAAAAGTCCCTTCTGGGCGCCGGCTTTAAAAGTCCCTTCTGGGCGCCGGCTTTAATTGTCACTCATGGATACCGGTTTTAAAAGTCCCTTCTGGGTGCCGGTTTTAGTTGTCACTCATGGATGCCGGTTTTAATTGTCACTCATGGATGCCGGTTTTTAAAGTCCCTGCTGGGCGCCGGTTTTAATAGTCACTCATGGATGCCGGTTTTAAAAGTCCCTTGTGGGCGCCGGCTTTCAAAGTCACTCATGGATACCGGTTTTAAAAGTCCCTTCTGGGCGCCGGCTTTAACAGTCCCTTCTGGGCGCCGGCTTTAAAGGTCCCTTCTGGGCGCCGGCTTTAAAAGTCCCTTCTGGGCGCCGGCTTTAATTGTCACTCATGGATACCGGTTTTAAAAGTCCCTTCTGGGCGCCGGCTTTAATTGTCACTCAAGAATACCGGTTTTAAAAGTCCCTTCTGGGCGCCGGTTTTAAAAGTCCCTTCTGGTCGCCGGTTTTAAAAGTCCCTTCTGGGCGCCGGTTTTAATAGTCACTCATGGATGCCGGTTTTAAAAGTCCCTGCTGGGCGCCGGCTTTAAAAGACCCTTGTGGGCGCCGGTTTTAAAAGTCCCTTCTGGGCGCCGGCTTTAAAAGTCCCTTCTGGGCGCCGGCTTTAATTGTCACTCATGGATGCCGGTTTTAAAAGTCCCTTCTTGGCGCCGGCTTTAAAATTCACTCATGGATACCGGTTTTAAAAGTCCCTTCTGGGCGCCGGCTTTAATTGTCACACATGGATGCCGGTTTTAAAAGTCCCTGCTGGGCGCCGGTTTTAAAAGTCCCTGCTGGGCGCCGGTTTTAATAGTTACTCATGGATGCCGGCTTTAAAAGTCCCTTCTGGGCGCCGGCTTTAAAAGTCCCTTCTGGGCACCGGCTTTAAAAGTCCCTTCTGGGCACCGGCTTTAAAAGTCCCTTCTGGGCACCGGCTTTAAAAGTCCCTTCTGGGCGCCGGCTTTAATTGTCACTCATGGATGCCGGTTTTAAAAGTCCCTGCTGGGCGCCGGTTTTAATAGTCACTCATGGATGCCGGTTTTAAAAGTCCCTGCTGGGCGCCGGCTTTAAAAGTCCCTTCTGGGCGCCGGCTTTAAAAGTCCCTTCTGGGCGCCGGCTTTAAAAGTCCCTTCTGGGCGCCGGCTTTAAAAGTCCCTTCTGGGCGCCGGCTTTAAAAGTCCCTTCTGGGCGCCGGCTTTAATTGTCACTCATGGATGCCGGTTTTAAAAGTCACTCATGGATGCCGGTTTTAAAAGTCCCTTCTGGGCGCCGGCTTTAAAAGTCCCTTCTGGGCGCCGGCTTTAATTGTCACTCATGGATACCGGTTTTAAAAGTCCCTTCTGGGCGCCGGTTTTAATTGTCACTCATGGATGCCGGTTTTAAAAGTCCCTGCTGGGCGCCGGTTTTAATAGTCACTCATGGATGCTTGTTTTAAAAGTCCCTTCTGGGCGCCGGCTTTAAAAGTCCCTTCTGGGCGCCGGCTTTAATTGTCACTCATGGATACCGGTTTTAACAGTCCCTTCTGGGCGCCGGTTTTAATTGTCACTCATGGATACCGGTTTTAAAAGTCCCTGCTGGGCGCCGGTTTTAATAGTCACTCATGGATGCCGGTTTTAAAAGTCCCTTCTGGGCGCCGGCTTTAAAAGTCCCTTCTGGGCGCCGGCTTTAATTGTCACTCATGGATGCCAGTTTTAAAAGTCCCTTCTGGGCGCTGGTTTTAATTGTCACTCATGGTTACCGGTTTTAAAAGTCCCTTCTGGGCGCCGGTTTTAATTGTCACTCATTTATGCCGGTAAAAGTCTCTGCTGGGCGCCGGTTTTAAAAGTCACTCATGGATGCCGGTTTTAAAAGTCCCTGCTGGGCGCCGGCTTTAAAAGTCCCTTGTGGGTGCCGGCTTTAAAAGTCCCTTCTGGGCGCCGGCTTTAAAAGTCCCTTCTGGGCGCCGGCATTAAAAGTCCCTTCTGGGCGCCGGCTTTAAAAGTCCCTTCTGGGCGCCGGCTTTAAAAGTCCCTTCTGGGCGCCGGCTTTAAAAGTCCCTTCTGGGCGCCGGCTTTAATTGTCACTCATGGATGCCGGTTTTAAAAGTCCCTGCTGGGCGCCGGTTTTAATAGTTACTCATGGATGCCGGCTTTAAAAGTCCCTTCTGGGCGCCGGCTTTAAAAGTCCCTTCTGGGCACCGGCTTTAAAAGTCCCTTCTGGGCACCGGCTTTAAAAGTCCCTTCCGGGCGCCGGTTTTAATTGTCACTCATGGATGCCGGTTTTTACAGTCCCTTCTGGGCGCCGGTTTTAAAAGTCCCTTCTGGGCGCCGGCATTAAAAGTCCCTTCTGGGCGCCGGCTTTAAAAGTCCCTTCTGGGCGCCGGCTTTAAAAGTCCCTTCTGGGCGCCGGCTTTAAAAGTCCCTTCTGGGCGCCGGCTTTAAAAGTCCCTTCTGGGCGCCGGCTTTAAAAGTCCCTTCTGGGCGCCGGCTTTAAAAGTCCCTTCTGGGCGCCGGCTTTAATTGTCACTCATGGATACCGGTTTTAAAAGTCCCTTCTGGGTGCCGGTTTTACTTGTCACTCATGGATGCCGGTTTTAATTGTCACTCATGGATGCCGGTTTTTAAAGTCCCTGCTGGGCGCCGGTTTTAATAGTCACTCATGGATGCCGGTTTTAAAAGTCCCTTGTGGGCGCCGGCTTTCAAAGTCACTCATGGATACCGGTTTTAAAAGCCCCTTCTGGGCGCCGGCTTTAACAGTCCCTTCTGGGCGCCGGCTTTAAAGGTCCCTTCTGGGCGCCGGCTTTAAAAGTCCCTTCTGGGCGCCGGCTTTAATTGTCACTCATGGATACCGGTTTTAAAAGTCCCTTCTGGGCGCCGGCTTTAATTGTCACTCAAGGATACCGGTTTTAAAAGTCCCTTCTGGGCGCCGGTTTTAAAAGTCCCTTCTGGGCGCCGGTTTTAATAGTCACTCATGGATGCCGGTTTTAAAAGTCCCTGCTGGGCGCCGGCTTTAAAAGACCCTTGTGGGCGCCGGTTTTAAAAGTCCCTTCTGGGCGCCGGCTTTAAAAGTCCCTTCTGGGCGCCGGCTTTAATTGTCATTCATGGATACCGGTTTTAAAAGTCCCTTCTGGGCGCCGGCTTTAATTGTCACTCATGGATGCCGGTTTTAAAAGTCCCTGCTGGGCGCCGGTTTTAATAGTTACTCATGGATGCCGGTTTTAAAAGTCCCTTGTGGGCGCCGGCTTTCAAAGTCACTCATGGATACCGGTTTTAAAAGTCCCTTCTGGGCGCCGGCTTTAACAGTCCCTTCTGGGCGCCGGCTTTAAAGGTCCCTTCTGGGCGCCGGCTTTAAAAGTCCCTTCTGGGCGCCGGCTTTAATTGTCACTCATGGATACCGGTTTTAAAAGTCCCTTCTGGGCGCCGGCTTTAATTGTCACTCATGGATGCCGGTTTTAAAAGTCCCTGCTGGGCGCCGGTTTTAATTGTCACTCATGGATGCCGGTAAAAGTATCTGCTGGGCGCCGGTTTTAATAGTTACTCATGGATGCCGGTTTTAAAAGTCCCTTCTTGGCGCCGGCTTTAAAATTCACTCATGGATACCGGTTTTAAAAGTCCCTTCTGGGCGCCGGCTTTAATTGTCACTCATGGATACCGGTTTTAAAAGTCCCTGCTGGGCGCCGGTTTTAATTGTCACTCATGGATGCCGGTAAAAGTATCTGCTGGGCGCCGGTTTTAATAGTCACTCATGGATGCCGGTTTTAAAAGTCCCTTCTGGGCGCCGGCATTAAAAGTCCTTTCTGGGCGCCGGCTTTAAAAGTCCCTTCTGGGCGCCGGTTTCAATAGTCACTCATGGATGCCGGTTTTAAAAGTCCCTTGTAGGCGCCGGTTTTAATACTCACTCATGGATGCCGGTTTTAAAAGTTCCTGCTGGGCGCCGGTTTTAATAGTCACTCATGGATGTCGGTTTGAAAAGTCCCTTCTGGGCGCCGGCTTTAAAAGTCCCTTCTGGGCGCCGGCTTTAAAAGTCCCTTCTGGGCGCCGGCTTTAAAAGTCCCTTCTGGGCGCCGGCTTTAAAAGTCCCTTCTGGGCGCCGGCTTTAATTGTCACTCATGGATACCGGTTTTAAAAGTCCCTTCTGGGTGCCGGTTTTAGTTGTCACTCATGGATGCCGGTTTTAATTGTCACTCATGGATGCCGGTTTTTAAAGTCCCTGCTGGGCGCCGGTTTTAATAGTCACTCATGGATGCCGGTTTTAAAAGTCCCTTGTGGGCGCCGGCTTTCAAAGTCACTCATGGATACCGGTTTTAAAAGTCCCTTCTGGGCGCCGGCTTTAACAGTCCCTTCTGGGCGCCGGCTTTAAAGGTCCCTTCTGGGCGCCGGCTTTAAAAGTCCCTTCTGGGCGCCGGCTTTAATTGTCACTCATGGATACCGGTTTTAAAAGTCCCTTCTGGGCGCCGGCTTTAATTGTCACTCAAGAATACCGGTTTTAAAAGTCCCTTCTGGGCGCCGGTTTTAAAAGTCCCTTCTGGTCGCCGGTTTTAAAAGTCCCTTCTGGGCGCCGGTTTTAATAGTCACTCATGGATGCCGGTTTTAAAAGTCCCTGCTGGGCGCCGGCTTTAAAAGACCCTTGTGGGCGCCGGTTTTAAAAGTCCCTTCTGGGCGCCGGCTTTAAAAGTCCCTTCTGGGCGCCGGCTTTAATTGTCACTCATGGATGCCGGTTTTAAAAGTCCCTTCTTGGCGCCGGCTTTAAAATTCACTCATGGATACCGGTTTTAAAAGTCCCTTCTGGGCGCCGGCTTTAATTGTCACACATGGATGCCGGTTTTAAAAGTCCCTGCTGGGCGCCGGTTTTAAAAGTCCCTGCTGGGCGCCGGTTTTAATAGTTACTCATGGATGCCGGCTTTAAAAGTCCCTTCTGGGCGCCGGCTTTAAAAGTCCCTTCTGGGCACCGGCTTTAAAAGTCCCTTCTGGGCACCGGCTTTAAAAGTCCCTTCTGGGCACCGGCTTTAAAAGTCCCTTCTGGGCGCCGGCTTTAATTGTCACTCATGGATGCCGGTTTTAAAAGTCCCTGCTGGGCGCCGGTTTTAATAGTCACTCATGGATGCCGGTTTTAAAAGTCCCTGCTGGGCGCCGGCTTTAAAAGTCCCTTCTGGGCGCCGGCTTTAAAAGTCCCTTCTGGGCGCCGGCTTTAAAAGTCCCTTCTGGGCGCCGGCTTTAAAAGTCCCTTCTGGGCGCCGGCTTTAAAAGTCCCTTCTGGGCTCCGGCTTTAAAAGTCCCTTCTGGGCGCCGGCTTTAATTGTCACTCATGGATACCGGTTTTAAAAGTCTCTTCTGGGCGCCGGTTTTAATTGTCACTCATGGATACCGGTTTTAAAAGTCCCTGCTGGGCGCCGGTTTTAATAGTCACTCATGGATGCCGGTTTTAAAAGTCCCTTCTGGGCGCCGGCATTAAAAGTCCTTTCTGGGCGCCGGCTTTAATTGTCAATCATGGATACCGGTTTTAAAAGTCCCTTCTGGGCGCCGGTTTTAATTGTCACTCATGGATACCGGTTTTAAAAGTCCCTTCTTGACCCTGGTTTTATTTGTCACTCATGGATGCCGGTAAAAGTCTCTGCTGGGCGCCGGTTTTAATAGTCACTCATGGATGCCGGTTTTAAAAGTCCCTGCTGGGCGCCGGCTTTAAAAGTCCCTTCTGGGCGCCGGCTTTAAAAGTCCCTTCTGGGCGCCGGCATTAAAAGTCCCTTCTGGGCGCCGGCTTTAAAAGTCCCTTCTGGGCGCCGGCTTTAAAAGTCCCTTCTGGGCGCCGGCTTTAAAAGTCCCTTCTGGGCGCCGGCTTTAAAAGTCCCTTCTGGGCGCCGGTTTCAATAGTCACTCATGGATGCCGGTTTTAAAAGTCCCTTCTAGGCGCCGATTTTAATACTCACTCATGGATGCCGGTTTGAAAAGTCCCTTCTGGGCGCCGGTTTTAGTTGTCACTCATGGATGCCGGTTTTAATTGTCACTTATGGATGCCGGTTTTTAAAGTCCCTACTGGGCGCCGGTTTTAATAGTCACTCATGGATGCCGGTTTTAAAAGTCCCTTGTGGGCGCCGGCTTTCAAAGTCACTCATGGATACCGGTTTTAAAAGTCCCTTCTGGGCGCCGGCTTTAACAGTCCCTTCTGGGCGCCGGCTTTAAAGGTCCCTTCTGGGGGCCGGCTTTAAAAGTCCCTTCTGGGCGCCGGCTTTAATTGTCACTCATGGATACCGGTTTTAAAAGTCGCTTCTGGGCGCCGGCTTTAATTGTCACTCAAGGATACTGGTTTTAAAAGTCCCTTCTGGGCGCCGGTTTTAAAAGTCCCTTCTGGGCGCCGGTTTTAAAAGTCCCTTCTGGGCGCCGGTTTAAATAGTCACTCATGGATGCCGGTTTTAAAAGTCCCTGCTGGGCGCCGGCTTTAAAAGTCCCTTGTGGGCGCCGGTTTTAAAAGTCCCTTCTGGGCACCGGCTTTAAAAGTCCCTTCTGGGCGCCGGCTTTAAAAGTCCCTTCTAGGCGCCGGCTTTAAAAGTCCCTTCTGGGCGCCGGCTTTAAAAGTCCCTTCTAGGCGCCGGCTTTAAAAGTCCCTTCTGGGCGCCGGTTTTAATTGTCACTCATGGATGCCGGTTTTTACAGTCCCTTCTGGGCGCCGGCATTAAAAGTCCCTTCTGGGCGCCGGCATTAAAAGTCCCTTCTGGGCGCCGGCATTAAAAGTCCCTTCTGGGCGCCGGCTTTAAAAGTCCCTTCTGGGCGCCGGCTTTAAAAGTCCCTTCTGGGCGCCGGCTTTAAAAGTCCCTTCTGGGCGCCGGCTTTAAAAGTCCCTTCTGGGCGCCGGCTTTAAAAGTCCCTTCTGGGCGCCGGCTTTAAAAGTCCCTTCTGGGCGCCGGCTTTAAAAGTCCCTTCTGGGCGCCGGCTTTAATTGTCACTCATGGATGCCGGTTTTAAAAGTCCCTGCTGGGCGCCGGTTTTAATTGTCACTCATGGATGCCGGTTTTAAAAGTCCCTGCTGGGCGCCGGTTTTAAAAGTCACTCATGGATGCCGGTTTTAAAAGTCCCTTCTGGGCGCCGGCTTTAAAAGTCCCTTCTGGGCGCCGGCTTTAAAAGTCCCTTCTGGGCGCCGGCTTTAATTGTCACTCATGGATACCGGTTTTAAAAGTCTTTTCTGGGCGCCGGTTTTAATTGTCACTCATGGATGCCGGTTTTAAAAGTCCCTGCTGGGCGCCGGTTTTAATAGTCACTCATGGATGCCGGTTTTAAAAGTCCCTTCTGGGCGCCGGCTTTAAAAGTCCCTTCTGGGCGCCGGCTTTAATTGTCACTCATGGATACCGGTTTTAAAAGTCCCTGCTGGGCGCCGGTTTTAAAAGTCCCTTCTGGGCGCCGGTTTTAATTGTCACTCATGGATACCGGTTTTAAAAGTCCCTTCTGGGCGCCGGTTTTAATTGTCACTCATGGATGCCGGTAAAAGTCTCTGCTGGGCGCCGGTTTCAATAGTCACTCATGGATGCCGGTTTTAAAAGTCCCTTGTAGGCGCCGGTTTTAATACTCACTCATGGATGCCGGTTTTAAAAGTTTCTGCTGGGCGCCGGTTTTAATAGTCACTCATGGATGTCGGTTTGAAACGTCCCTTCTGGGCGCCGGCTTTAAAAGTCCCTTCTGGGCGCCGGCTTTAAAAGTCCCTTCTGGGCGCCGGCTTTAAAAGTCCCTTCTGGGCGCCGGCTTTAATTGTCACTCATGGATACTGGTTTTAAAAGTCCCTTCTGGGCGCCGGCTTTAACAGTCCCTTCTGGGCGCCGGCTTTAATTGTCACTCATGGATACCGGTTTTAAAAGTCCCTTCTGGGCGCCGGCTTTAACAGTCCCTTCTGGGCGCCGGCTTTAAAAGTCCCTTCTGGGCGCCGGCTTTAATTGTCACTCATGGATACTGGTTTTAAAAGTCCCTTCTGGGCGCCGGCTTTAACAGTCCCTTCTGGGCGCCGGCTTTAATTGTCACTCATGGATACCGGTTTTAAAAGTCCCTTCTGGGCGCCGGCTTTAATTGTCACTCAAGGATACCGGTTTTAAAAGTCCCTGCTGGGCGCCGGCTTTAAAAGTCCCTTGTGGGCGCTGGTTTTAAAAGTCCCTTCTGGGCGCCGGCTTTAAAAGTCCCTTCTGGGCGCCGGCTTTAAAAGTCCCTTCTGGGCGCCGGCTTTAAAAGTCCCTTCTAGGCGCCGGCTTTAAAAGTCCCTTCTGGGCGCCGGTTTTAATTGTCACTCATGGATGCCGGTTTTTACAGTCCCTTCTAGGCGCCGGTTTTAAAAGTCCCTTCTGGGCGCCGGCATTAAAAGTCCCTTCTGGGCGCCGGCATTAAAAGTCCCTTCTGGGCGCCGGCATTAAAAGTCCCTTCTGGGCGCCGGCTTTAAAAGTCCCTTCTGGGCGCCGGCTTTAAAAGTCCCTTCTGGGCGCCGGCTTTAAAAGTCCCTTCTGGGCGCCGGCTTTAAAAGTCCCTTCTGGGCGCCGGCTTTAAAAGTCCCTTCTGGGCGCCGGCTTTAAAAGTCCCTTCTGGGCGCCGGTTTCAATAGTCACTTATGGATGCCGGTTTTAAAAGTCCCTTCTATGCGCCGGTTTTAATAGTCACTCATGGATGCCGGTTTTAAAAGTCCCTTGTGGGCGCCGGCTTTCAAAGTCACTCATGGATACCGGTTTTAAAAGTCCCTTCTGGGCGCCGGCTTTAACAGTCCCTTCTGGGCGCCGGCTTTAACAGTCCCTTCTGGGCGCCGGCTTTAAAGGTCCCTTCTGGGCGCCGGCTTTAAAAGACCCTTGTGGGCGCCGGCTTTAATTGTCACTCATGGATACCGGTTTTAAAAGTCCCTTCTGGGCGCCGGCTTTAATTGTCACTCAAGGATACCGGTTTTAAAAGTCCCTTCTGGGCGCCAGTTTTAAAAGTCCCTTCTGGGCGCCGGTTTTAATAGTCACTCATGGATGCCGGTTTTAAAAGTCCCTTCTGGGCGCCGGCATTAAAAGTCCCTGCTGGGCGCCGGCTTTAAAAGTCCCTTGTGGGCGCCGGTTTTAAAAGTACCTTCTGGGCGCCGGCTTTAAAAGTCCCTTCTGGGCGCCGGCTTTAAAAGTCCCTTCTGGGCGCCGGCTTTAAAAGTCCCTTCTGGGCGCCGGCTTTAAAAGTCTCTTCTGGGCGTCGGCTTTAAAAGCCCTTCTGGGCGCCGGCTTTAAAAGTCCCTTCTGGGCGCCGGCTTTAATTGTCACTCATGGATACCGGTTTTAAAAGTCCCTTCTGGGCGCCGGTTTTAATTGTCACTCATGGATGCCGGTTTTTAAAGTCCCTGCTGGGCGCTGGTTTTTAAAGTCCCTGCTGGGCGCCGGTTTTAATAGTCACTCATGGATGCCGGTTTTAAAAGTCCCTGCTGGGCACAGGCTTTAAAAGTCCCTTGTGGGCGCCGGCTTTCAAAGTCACTCATGGATACCGGTTTTAAAAGTCCCTTCTGGGCGCCGGTTTTAAAAGTCCCTTCCGGGCGCCGGCTTTAACAGTCCCTTCTGGGCGCCGGTTTTAACAGTCCCTTCTGGGCGCCGGTTTTAACAGTCCCTTCTGGGCGCCGGTTTTAAAAGTCCCTTCTGGGCGCCGGCATTAAAAGTCCCTTCTGGGCGCCGGCTTTAAAATTCTCTCATGGATACTGGTTTTAAAAGTCCCTTCTGGGCGCCGGCTTTAAAAGTCCCTTCTCGGCGCCGGCTTTAAAAGTCCCTTCTGGACGCCGGCTTTAAAAGTCCCTTCTGGGCGCCGGCTTTAAAAGTCCCTTCTGGGCGCCGGCTTTAATTGTCACTCATGGATGCCGGTTTTAAAAGTCCCTGCTGGGCGCCGGTTTTAATAGTCACTCATGGATGCCGGTTTTAAAAGTCCCTGCTGGGCGCCGGCTTTAAAAGTCCCTTCTGGGCGCCGGCTTTAAAAGTCCCTTCTGGGCGCCGGCTTTAAAAGTCCCTTCTGGGCGCCGGCTTTAAAAGTCCCTTCTGGGCGCCGGCTTTAAAAGTCCCTTCTGGGCGCCGGCTTTAAAAGTCCTTTCTGGGCGCCGGCTTTAAAAGTCCCTTCTGGGCGCCGGCTTTAAAAGTCCCTTCTGGGCGCCGGCTTTAAAAGTCCCTTCTGGGCGCCGGCTTTAAAAGTCCCTTCTGGGCGCCGGCTTTAAAAGTCCCTGCTGGGCGCCGGCTTTAAAAGTCCCTGCTGGGCGCCGGCTTTAAAAGTCCCTGCTGGGCGCCGGCTTTAAAAGTCCCTGCTGGGCGCCGGCTTTAAAAGTCCCTTCTGGGCGCCGGCTTTAAAAGTCCCTTCTGGGCGCCGGTTTTAAAAGTCCCTTCTGGGCGCCGGCTTTAAAAGTCCCTTCTGGGCGCCGGCTTTAAAAGTCCCTTCTGGGCGCCGGCTTTAATTGTCACTCATGGATACCGGTTTTAAAAGTCCCTTCTGGGCGCCGGCTTTAATTGTCACTCAAGGATACCGGTTTTAAAAGTCCCTTCTGGGCGCCGGTTTTAATTGTCACTCATGGATACCGGTTTAAAAGTCCCTGCTGGGCGCCGGTTTTAAAAGTCCCTTCTGGGCGCCGGCTTTAAAAGTCCCTTCTGGGCGCCGGCTTTAAAAGTCCCTTCTGGGCGCCGACTTTAAAAGTCCCTTCTGGGCGCCGGCTTTAAAAGTCCCTTCTGGGCGCCATTTTTAAAAGTCCCTTCTGGGCGCCGGCTTTAAAAGTCCCTTCTGGGCTCCGGCTTTAAAAGTCCCTTCTGGGCTCCGGCTTTAAAAGTCCCTTCTGGGCGCCGGCTTTAAAAGTCCCTTCTGGGCGCCGGCTTTAAAAGTCCCTTCTGGGCGCCGGCTTTAAAAGTCCCTTCTGGGCGCCGGCTTTAAAAGTCCCTTCTGGGCGCCGGCTTTAAAAGTCCCTTCTGGGTGCCGGCTTTAAAAGTCCCTTCTGGGCGCTGGCTTTAATTGTCACTCATGGATACCGGTTTTAAAAGTCCCTTCTGGGCGCCGGTTTTAATTGTCACTCATGGATGCCGGTTTTTAAAGTCCCTGCTGGGCGCCGGTTTTAATAGTCACTCATGGATGCCGGTTTTAAAAGTCCCTGCTGGGCACCGGCTTTAAAAGTCCCTTGTGGGCGCCGGCTTTCAAAGTCACTCATGGATACCAGTTTTAAAAGTCCCTTCTGGGCGCCGGTTTTAAAAGTCCCTTCTGGGCGCCGGTTTTAAAAGTCCCTTCTGGGCGCCGGCATTAAAAGTCCCTTCTGGGCGCCGGCTTTAAAATTCTCTCATGGATACCGGTTTTAAAAGTCCCTTCTGGGCGCCGGCTTTAAAAGTCCCTTCTGGGCGCCGGCTTTAAAAGTCCCTTCTGGGCGCCGGCTTTAAAAGTCCCTTCTGGGCGCCGGCTTTAAAAGTCCCTTCTGGGCGACGGCTTTAAAAGTCCCTTCTGGGCGCCGGCTTTAAAAGTCCCTTCAGGGCGCCGGCTTTAAAAGTCCTTTCTGGGCGCCGGCTTTAAAAGTCCCTTCTGGGCGCCGGCTTTAAAAGTCCCTTCTGGGCGCCGGCTTTAAAAGTCCTTTCTGGGCGCCGGCTTTAAAAGTCCCTTCTGGGCGCCAGCTTTAAAAGTCCCTTCTGGGCGCCGGCTTTAAAAGTCCCTTCTGGGCGCCGGTTTTAAAAGTCCCTTCTGGGCGCCAGTTTTAAAAGTCCCTTCTGGGCGCTTAAAAAGTCACTCATGGATACCGGTTTTAAAAGTCCCTTCTGGGCGCCGGCTTTAAAAGTCCCTTCTGGGCGCCGGCTTTAAAAGTCCCTTCTGGGCGCCGGCTTTAAAAGTCCCTTCTGGGCGCCGGCTTTCAAAGTCCCTTCTGGGCGCCGGTTTTGTCACTCATGGATGCCGGCTTTAAAAATCCCTGCTGGGCGCCGGTTTCAATAGTCACTCATGGATGCCGGTTTCAATAGTCACTCATGGATGCCGGTTTTAATAGTCACTCATGGATGCCGGTTTTAATAGTCACTCATGGGCGCCGGCTTTAAAAGTCCCTTCTGGGCGCCGTGAATGATGAGGCACAGACTTATACACAATGGCCTCGATTCATAAAAGTGAGTGCGAT